>NW_006399891.1:5436881-5453336 GCF_000299155.1 Elephantulus edwardii | reverse complement strand
CGGGATGGGCGTGTCAGAGACAGTGTGATTGGCACAGGACAGAGCAGAGTTTAGGGCTGTTGTACATAGGGTCACTATGAGTCGCAAGCAACTCGACGGCACATAACAACAACAACAACATATGACTCAGCTCTTCCACTGTTAGCGACATTCCCCAAGGAAACCAGACATGATTGGAGATATGTACACCTATGTTCATCACAGTGTAATTCACAAAAAGCGTGCAGATGGAAACAACCCAACTACCCATAAAAAAATGAAGGAATAGAAAAGTTGTGGTATATTCTCACAATGGAAAACTATACAACACTGAAGAAAAACAAAGTGTTTGTAAAATAGTACACAACACGGGAGTGTCTAGACAGAATCATGTTGAATAAAGTACCTCAGTCACAAAAAGAAAAATGTTGCATAGGACTGCTACTGTGAAAATAGAAGGGCAACGGAGGAGTTAGGGCAGGGAGAAGGGAAGAACAGATATAGAATACACAGACAGTGAGCACTATAAAGAGAGACCAGCTCTAGAACACCTAGCTTTGGTTTCAAATCTCCGCTTCATCATCAGGTGTATTTGGCAAGGTCTTACTGCTCTGAGCTACAGTCTCTTCTATGATAGTCCTAATTAGCCTTCAGAGTATTTGAGAGAAACCCACAGGAATACACCACTAAAATACATGGTTTTGGAGGCTGTAAACAACACTGTTCTTCTGAATGTTATAAGGCATAACATGACAATAAAGAAACAAATCCTTCCCTTGCCTTCAAAGGGCTTATAAATGTAGCTGTGAAGATAAGACATGGACACAACCAACAATAAACTCCTTACTGTAGAGTCAATTCCAACTCTTTTTTTTAAATTCCAACTCTTAATAATGGTGTTGGATAGACCATAACTGCTTCATAGGGGCTCTGAGGTTGTAAATATTTTTTTAATTGAAATTTCAACAAATGTTTACAGAGAACTTGGATTTCCATTCATTCATTATTGCACATTTTCTTCCCTACCCCCACTCCAGTTTGCTTTTCTCTTTAAAAAATTTTTTTATTGTTGCATGATTTCTCCCTCTACCCCTCACCAGTCCACTTTGTTCCAGTCCACCTCTTATTCTGGATTGTTGTCATGAAAATAATACCTAATCATTGCATTGAAACAGATGAGGGAAAACCTGTTTAAAATGAGGTTATAAATCTTTATGGAAGCAGATCACCGCATTATTTTCCCTCATAGTGACTAGTCGGTTTGAACTACCAACCTTTTGGTTACCAGCCCAATGCTTAACTTACCTCACCAACAGGGCTTCTGTGAATGTTTACAAATACCCTGAATTGGTGAGCACCAAGAAAGAGCCATAAGAACTCTGGTGGCCTAGTGGCAAGAAGATGCACTGCAATCCTGAAGGAATGCCATTTGAGGTCACAAGCTGTTTGTAGGAGAAGGAAGGGCAATCTCCATGCCATTACCTGCCTCTGAAAACCTACTGGAGGGTCAGCTATGGATTGGTTCTGACTCCACAGCACACAACAACAACAAAGAAAGAGCTGTGGTTAATGGGCTGTGAATGTTTGCATCAGGCGAGTTACTGCCCTTATTTGATCTGGGGCCTTAGCATCAGTTGAGAATAAAATACCCTACTAAAGAGATATTTTAATTTTTCTCTCTTCCTTCAGCACCCCCTTCCTCATGACAAACCGCAGAATCATCTGTTATGCACCACTGATAATTGTGCACGGAGAGGAGGAATTCATCAACCTCTGCCAGCTTGGGTTGCTGATGTGCTCTGTTTTCCGGCTGCGATATTTACAGCAGCTCAGTTAAGATTTAATTTGCTATTATTCCCTGAACTTTGCAGCCCTCATTTTTCATTTGCTGTCTGAGATTCATTTCCCCAGCACCCTGGAAGCCTGGCTGGAAAGACTTACTTAACATTCAGAATCAATGGACAAACAGGAGAAATGGTTTACCAGGGACAGCCCTCGAGTGAAGTGGGATTTAGCTTCAATTCCTCACAATCATTTCTTTCTCTACTTACTCCTCCCGCTGTGGCCAAATGCATTTCCCCACCTAATTATCAAAAGAGATGCCTTGGAGGTACCTGAACTTGGGTGTTCTCTCCAGGATGCTTCACGGTCCAGGATCTTTCTGCATTTTCTCATTACTTTCTTTTCATCTTGGCCCCTGTATTTGTTGGACGCTGTGTGAACCCTCTTTCTTTTCCTCTCACAGATCTCTTACTGGCCTTGCTTCTTCTGACACAAAAACTTGCCTGAAGAGATCTTCCGGCTAGCAGACTTTTTCTGTGCCTCATTATTTGTGGATTCATTAGTTGGTTGAAACATGATCTTGACTAATTTACATTTCCACTCCAGAGTTCACTGCTTCCTGTACAGCTTTTCCCAAGAGAGCATTGATCAAGGATGGGGGTGGCTGCCTTATTTGTCATCTCAATGTTTTTCACGCTGTGGACTATCTTCCAAGGTGCTACTGGATTTACAACTATTCTGGACCTACAATGCTTTGTAAACTGCTGGGAGACATCATTTTAGACAACTTGACTTTGCCTCTCAAGCCCAGTTGATTGGTAGAATGAGTGTGGACAAAAATAGGGGCAATGTGTCTCTCCTTGGATTTTTTGTTTTGAGACTAAAAGGGATTTGGGCAGTGTAGAATTAAAGAAAGTAGAGTACTATTTTTCTAGAAGGTAGACACAGCCAGTGCTCATGGAAGAAAATTGGAGCAGGCATGCAGAAAGGAGGAAATGGAGATGTGGATATAGTGGGTCCTGAGTATTCGTAGACCTGTGGTGGGGTTGGGTCGAAGGCCCAGAAGAACTTCTTTTCCTGTAGGCCAACTCTCCCCTGGAAATTGTGAGATATCTTCAGACCCTTTCAATAAATCTCTGCATTTTAGACTGGTACAAGTTGATTTCTGTCTTAGACAATCAAAGGTCCCTAATGGATACAAGGGTTTTAGAAAATTGTTGACTATAGACTGATGGTGATAGCGAAACAAAAAGTAAAAACTTCAGAAAGCTTAATATAGCAATCACTTTCTTAAATGAGGTCTTCGTTCTTTGTGATGGGGACAGAGAAAGTAAAAAGAACCTGGACTATGGGCCAAAGTTCCAATTTCTAGTCCTGACTTTGGACTCAAAGAGATTGTAACTTGTCCACGAACATCTAAATTCTTATACCTCATTTCACTAAAAAATTCCTGGAGTTGATTCACACTAATACCTGTCATGTTGGTCCTGGGTCCCATTCTGAAGGGACATGATGGTGACTAAGACACAGCTTTATAAAGAAGCTTGCCCTGACGAAAGAACTGCTGGGCTTCTCTAGAAATATCAACCAAGAGGCATTCATCATGTGAGAGAGTGAGAGATGGCACTCCAAGCAGAGGAATAGTGTGCATGAAAGCCTTTAGGTACTAGCAGCATTGAAGGATGGAAAATGACATTGGTGTGGAGACTTGGGCAGCAGGTAGAGAAGATGACAAAGTAGTGAGAGATCGAGGCAGGGACAGGGAGTTTGAGGTGGACCTGTGAAAGGAAGGCATGGAATAAAAAACTCTCACAAGCCTCACATCTGAATAATATGGGGTGTGTTCTGTACTCTATGTAATACAGCTTTCCATCAACATGGGTTTTGTTGGTGTTAGGTACTATTGAGTCAGCTACGCCACATAATGACCCAATGAACAGCAGATTGGGACCCTGACCACTTTGTACCATCCTCATGATCTCGGTCATGCTCAAACTTATTGTTACACTCAGTGTGTCAAACTTTGTTAAGATTCCTAGAATGAAATTCTGACATGTTTATTTATCTAACCATTCTCCAAATGTGTATGGCCTCGGAGACTTTTGTGTATTCTATTTTTTTTTTTACTTTTGTGTGTTTTTTAATGGCAGGCCACTACATTTTAGAAAATCATTTTTTAAAAAAATCTGTATTAGTGCTAGGGCTCTAGAATATAGACTCATTCGATTTGGGTTTCCTTTTTCAAAAGACGAGGCTGACAGGATAGTTGATGATCTCACATTCTGTGAATTGTTTTCAGGATTGTTTCTTTAACGGCCTTCCTCTGATATACTTCCTAAAGGGGAAGGGCCATATGGAAGAAGGCTGAGCAGTAAAGAGCAGTCAGATTAAACATCTGTTAGCTTTGTCTGTAGTAGTAACTCAAAGACTGTGGCTTTCTGGTAGTTCGAGTCTACCAGCAGTTTCATGGGGGAAAGATGAGCAATCTCCTCCCACGTGATTTCCAAAAACCCACTGGAAGGTCGGCTGTGGGCTGGCTCTACATTGTCATCAGTGAATGGAATGGGAGTGACCCCAATAGGGTACTCTGTTCATTCTGCAGACAATAAGTGCAGGAGTTGATTTAAAAAGTAATCTCAAGAGACAAATGTAAGGGAGTGAGAACACAAACCAGGTGAGAAAAGGCAGCCAGTCAAAAATAAGTTAGTTATCAAGCGGTTGAAGCATAACCATAATTCCTCTGGGGACCTAGGTAGTGTTGTAGAACGTGCATCTCTGTGATATCTGATCAGTTGATGAGGGAGTTGGGGTAATCATCCACCAGCTTCTACCGGTGAGTGGTTACAGGCTGCTCTTTAAGTAATTCCTCAGCATTCTTAGTCTCTCTCCTGCCAGAGCAGCGAGGGCCAGAGGCCAGAGAAAGCCTCTGGCAGAGATGTGGGAGCTGTCTTTTGGAAGTCAGACTGATTGGTAAGATCCAAAGGGATATGAGTGGAGCATAGGAAGTGTCTGCCAGTTTTAAATCTGATAAACTGTAGGAAAAAATAGCTTACTATGTTTACTCCTCTATTGTTTATAGAAACCCTGGCCATGTAGTATATAATGTATTAGGCTGTTAATAGAAATATTGGCAGTCGGAATTCATTCACAAGTCAATCCACAGGAGAATGATGGCCTGACTCCACCAGTACAGATTTACAACCTTGGAAATCTGATAGCAGGTTATGATGAGTCATAATTGACTTGATTGTAATGGGTTTGGGTTTGATTTATTGTTTACAAAGACTCCTTCTGGTAAAACTCTCATTGACATCAAGTTCGACATAAAGTTGGAGCTGATTCATAATTAACCCTTGAAGAGTTTCCAGGGTTATGAGCCTCATGGAAGGAGATTTCCCATCTTTCTTCTGCAGAGCTGTTTGTGGGTTTGAAACATCAGAGAGGCAAAATCTTTAGGATCGCAGTACATTGGGACTCAAATCCTGGAGGGAAAGTCTCCAATATAAGTATTCGTAGAAAGACTGAAAAACTGACCAAGAGTCAAGCCGAAAGACAAGAGCTTATTCCTTTGAAGGAATTTAAGTACATGCGAAATGAACAGCACTGTATCCAGAGGCAGGCATCTGGATTTGTCCTTGGGTCTGCAATGGTGCCCAGTAAGGAGGGTGATCATCTAGGGCTAGAGTACATGCTGTCAGACTCACACTAGCTAGGTAACAACAAAACCATATGACAGTGGGAACAGGGAAAGTGAAGGTGCCAAACAGCCAACATCAGTATTGTAAGGAGCAAGAATACACTTTAAGGTAATTAATGAAAACCAGAGATAATGATTTGAACCCAACTCAGCTTTAACTTAGTTTGACTCAGAATTAGCCAGTTGGGTTTTTGTTATTTTGGTTGGTTTTTATTGGGTTTTGTTTTTAGGTTTTTGTCATCTGCAAATATTCTATCTCAACACCCATCGACTCTACCCCAGCACCTTTTAATCAACTCTCACATTCTTTCCACCAATCTTCCACAGTATCCTTTGAGCTGAGGTGTTGGAGAATTGCAAAAGGAAGTCACAGTAAAAGTAAATGCTACAGTAAAATATAACTCATATGCATCCTGTCTCCATATTTTTCAATCTATAAGCAAATCATTTGGGAGGCTGAACTTTATGAGGAGAAATGTGGCATCATGATCGGAGAAAGACTCATCAACAACCTGCATTATGCACATGAAACCAACCTTGCTTGCTAAAAATTGAGTCATTTATTGCAGAAGGTCTATGACTGCAGACTTCAATAGGGATTGAAGTTCTACGTCAAGAAAACAAACATTCTCATCACTAGGCCAATTGGCAGCATCAAGATAGAGAAGAAATTGAAATTGTTAAAAATTTCAGCTTGCTTGGTTCCACAATCAACATTTTTGGCACCAGCAGTCAAGAAATAATAACATTAATTGCATTGGGAAAATCTGCTGTCAGAGAAAATGTTGTCAGTCTAGTGACTAAGGTGTGCCTTATCCAAGCCATGATCTTCACAGAGAGTTGGACAATGCCAAAGGATGACAGAAGAGAACGGATGCCCTTGAGCTGTGATGCTAGAGAAGAGTACTGAACATAAGGTGAATCCAAGCTGCTCCTTAGAGGCAAGGATTTTGAAGCTCCGTCTCATTTGGGCACGTTGTCACAAGGGGCTAGTCCTTGGAGAAGGACATAATGCTTGGAAGGGTGGAAGACAGCATAGGAGAGAAGACCCTGGATGAGAATGACACAGTGATTGAGATAATGGGAGTAAGTGTATTTGAGATGGTGAGATTGACTCAGGATAGGACAGGGTTCAGAGATATTGTACATTGGTTCACTATGAGGTGCAAATGACTCGCATCTAAAAACAACAAGAAGAAACACTGTTGCAACAAGCATTGCTGTTGTTAGGTGCCATCAAGTTGAGTACAACTCATAGCAACCCTGTGGAAAGCCAACCTGACACCTTCCTATCCTGTGCCATCCTCACCCTCTCCGAAACACTCAAGCCTACTGCTGACATCCCCGTGTCAATTCATCTCCTTCCTCTCCTTCGCTGACCTCTCATTTTTCCAAGCATGATTTCCCTCTCCAGCCTAGCCTAGCTACATGTCCAAAGTATGAAAGATAAAGCTTAGGAGGCCAAAACCAGAGAAAACAGTTTATCACTACACTGATGAGAAAGAATCTTCCATTGGGAAATAGAATCACCTCTTACTGCATGCCAGCAGACAGTCTGTGCTAGTGGCATGCGACACTGCAGACAAGTCACCTCAGATTGTCCTCTACAGTACACCCCTGAGGATGAGATGCGTTTACTTGTTTCCACACCATTCGGAAAATTCATTGTTGGGTATAATTCCAGGTGGGGAGACAAACACAACAGCTTACTCAAGGAACAGAAAAATGGCTTGGAGACAATCCATCTGGATTCCACCACTTTTCCAGTCAAGCACAGGTGTGATATCATTGTCCTGGGCAATCTCCGTTGGAAGTCCCACAGCAGTAGATACAGGGAGTTCTCCCAGCATTCATAGCCCAGCCGGTGGAACCATTTCCCATTACGCTATAGAAAGACAAAGCAATCATAGGTACCAAAAAAGGCAAGTCAAGTCTTGGAAAAAGTGCAGCCAGAGTGCTCCTTGGGAGGAACGTTGGCAAAGCTTTGTCTTTCATACTTTGGACGTGAAACTAGGTGAAGTTATTCCTTGGAAAAGGACATCATGCTTGGAAAGATGGAGGTCAGTGAAGGAGAAGAAGATGCCCAACACGATAGAGCGACAGTAACTTCCGCAAAAGGTGTTGTTAGTGTGCCAGAGATGATGAGGATGGCGCAAGATATGGCAAGGGTCAAGTCTGCTGAACTCAACTCAATGGCTTCTAACAACAGTAACATGTCCATCAATTAGATTGTAAGCAATGGTATTAAGTTAGATCAGGATAATCTCTGGGCAGGACCTTCCCCAGGTTTGCATTGCTGTATCTTTTGTCCTGACGACTTTTCTGAGTTGCTAATCCCAGTGTAATCCAAAAGGGGAACTATTATACTCCATATACTTAATGCCAACAACCCCTGGGGTATGTTGTCTTTACTAGAGTTACAAACGAAGAGAGACCTGGAAATGTTGATAAAAGTCACAGGGTAGGCAGTATACCCTTCTCTTGCCTTAGTCCCCAAGGAGTCAAAAAAACTAGACCATCAGGGGCTAGTTGTCCAGGTCCATGGGTGAACCATAACTCTCTTTCCTGGTGAGAGGCCCTGGGACAAGGGTAATCATGTTATTAGATTATCCAGGTTGGGTCACATCTTGTCCTTAGTTGCAATGACTTGTATCCTTACTGTCTATCTTCTAGGGCTATTGCATCAATAGTACATAAGCACTTGGATGAGTTTGTTGATGACTGATCATTCACTGATGTACTGGAGGGCCTCAGGTAATTTTCTAGTCCATTTCTGTAAGGAGTGAGTCTCATGTCTCAAAGTTTGCTTCCCAGAGGCACATGGTTCAAATCCACCAGATACTTTGCTAGAGAATGAGGAGCAGTCTCCTCCTGTACTAGTCAGATCCGATTTGATGGTGTACACAAAAAAATAATAAAATAAAAATAAATTTTAAAAAAGTTTGCTTTAACACTCCATTCATGCGTTCAGTGAGACCAGCTACTGTGGGATTGTATGTGAGATGGAAATGCCAGGCAATCTCCATTTAGTTGGTCCACTCTTGTACCTCATGTCCAGTAAAATGAGCCTCCTTGGCACTGTCAATAGCATAGGTGTGCTATATGCAACAAAGAAAAAAACCCTGATTTTTTACCTCTGAGGGAAACACTTGCAGGGGTACATTTACAAGAGTCCAGTGGCAGTCTTTGTGCAGGTAAGGGCATATCTGCAATTATTAGATACAAGGAGATAGTTAATTTGCCACCTTTGTACAGGGATTTCTGCCCTTGCTATGTGCTCCATAGATTGGGGAATGCAGGTGCACTCCAAAGAACAGCCAGGAGATTGCTAGCAAGCCTCAGTAATTTACTTCATGCATAAAAGAAGGACTAAGTCCTTGGTTAAGGCCCAAAAGGATCATTGTCCCTTATGGTCAGTTTAACAGTGTAGTCATTCTGCTTGCTAATCAGGGAACACTTCCCTCAAGGTTCTGAGGCAAGTTAATTCATCCACCAGAATGTTCCTAGGGAGAGACAAGGTGCTGTGCAGACACATGAAAATTGGCAATGTCCACGCCTTGAGTCCTTGTTCATATACCTTCCCTTAATTCTTAAACCTACAAGGGGCTGTGACTAACAAGCCACTCTTGTTTCCTCTAAGGATCCCTAGAGTAAGTACTTTGAAGACAGCCCAACTGTATGTGCACAAAACAATAGGGTTAGATTTATATGTTGGGCGCTATCAGTTGAAGGTACTCTCTAGATACTAATAAAGTAACAGCAGTGAAAATGACAAAAAGTCCCCCACCTTAATTGTCTTAGTCAAGGTTCTCTAGAGAAGCAAAAGTAATAAAGCTTAAATATAGATATATGTAGAGAAAGTGAGAGACCGTGAGATATATTTCTTTCAAGGAAATATTTTACATGCTTGTACACCCTGACAAGTCCCAGTTCTGTGGGTCAGACTTCAGGAAAGAGACATCTGGGGAGACTAAGGAGCCCAAGTTGTTGGCAGGTAGGGTCACAGACTGCTGGCTTTGGAGACTGCTGGGTTTAAGCAAGTCAGTGGTTCAAGTGTGGAGGTCACAAGCCAGATCATGAGATACAAGATCAGATGAAAAGCTCCCTTACTTTGCAACTGAACTCATGCATATATTCAATGAAGCTCATACCACTGAGATATTTCCCCTTTACCAGTTCTGGTGGATCACACCATTACCATAACTGCCTCTAATCCTGCCCCATTAAGCTCAAAGAAGTTAAGATCTGCAACACGCGGGATACTTACTTCCATCACACTGAGGGCATAACCACATTGACACACAATATTAGTTTATCACGTTCATCAAGTTTGTATTCTAGGTGTGAAATTAATAATTATTAAATAAGAAGACTCTGAAATAGTATATGCTGTATGACTTCTTTTTTAACATGCATGCAAATATGTGTATCTAGTTAGATATAAAAAAGAGAGATTAGAACAAAAAATTTGGAAAGATATAAAAGTTTTAGTTGTGTTGCTATTTGGAAATGTATCTGCTTATGTCTGTTTATCTGTGTCTTTGGAATTCAGAGGCAGTAAACTATAAAATGTTAACAATTTGGTTGTAATGCATTAAATTATGTAACTAAAAGTTAGGATTTAACGGAAATTGCAGAAGCCTTTCCTAATTTCTTTACTCTCATCTCCTAAAACCATTTTAATATTTCTAACCCTGAAAGCCTTTTGGTGGTCAACTCTTTCCCCTTCCTCTGCCAAGAACCCTTTGTTTGAGGTCCATAAAGCCTTTTATCTGTTTAAATAATATCTTCAGCTTGAGGGAGTATTCTTCCCAAAGAACACTGTGCTCAGAAACTGAAGGTCTGTGCTTTTAGAAGGGGAAAAAAAGACTATAAAGATAAATTATTACTATTCCTATTGGCTTTGTAGTTGTTTAGAAGATGCTCAAATAAAGCCTGCAGGAAAGCACTCATGGATTTTAAAGATAATGGGGGATGTCCTTAGAATGTAGGGTATCCTAGTACTGGGCCAATTGGCAGCACCATAATAGACGGAGAAGAGACTGAGGTTGTTAGCAATTACATCTTACTTGGATCCACAATCAACACTTTTAACACCAGAGTCAGAAAATTAAAAGACGAATTGCATTGGGAAAATCTGCTGTCATGGACCACTCCAGAGTGCTGAGAAGAGTAACGATGTCAGTCTATATACAAAGGTGTGCCTAATCCAGGCCATGGTCTTCTCAATTACTTGTTATGTTTCAGAAACTTGGACAATGACTAAAGATGCCAGGCGAAGAATATATACCTTTGAGTTGTGGTGCTGGAAAAGAGTCTTGAACATACCATGGACTGCCAAGAAAACAAATCAGTCTGTCTTGGAGAGACTGAAACCAAGTCTCTCCTGGGGGGTTAAGATTTTGAAGCTCCACCTCTTTACTTTGGGCATGTGGCCAGAAGAGATCGGACCTTGGAGAAGGACATCATGCTCAGAAGGGTGGACGGACAGCGCAGGAAAGGAAGACCCTGGATGAGATGGATTGATACAGTGACTGGGACATTGGGGGTTGGTGTATCAGAATTAGTGAGACTAGCTCAGGACAGGGAAGGGTTCAGAGCTGCTGTACATTGCAAGCAACTCAATTACACATAAGAACAATAACATATTATGAAAGATTTGGAAGCAGGAGTGGCATCCACGTCCTAAACAACATGCCTCTGGAAACTATGAACTTTGATAAATGCCAATAATTGTAGAGGGGCTTCAGGCCTTTTGTTCACAGAGTTGCTACGAGTCATGCTCGACTTGAAGGCAATCAACAACAGTATAAGTGGTGATATAATGGTTAAGCTTGAGGCTGCTAACCCAAAGGTTCTTCCGTTCAGAAGAAAAATGTGGCAGTGGTTAAGTGCTCAACTACTAACCAAGATATTCAGGCCTACCCAGAAGGCCCCGGGGAGAAAGCCGTGATGATTAGCCATTGAAAACCCTGTGGAGCACCATTCTCTCTGAAACACGCAGAGTCATTGTGAGTCATTATCGACTTCTTGTCAACTCTTTGTTTCATGGTCAGGGTCTCCTGTCCATAAGAGAGTCTGTGATATAAAAGCACTGTGTCCTTCCCTCCTGAACCCCAAATGCATATGACACGGGCTCTAATTTACCAGTCCCCAGGCCAGGAGCTCCAGACAGCCAGTGGCTGTACTGGCAGAGCGAGATTCTAGGCTGGGCTTCAGGAAAAGTTTGTGGATCATGGCACAGTTTTTGGCAAATATAAGTGTATCCTTTTTCCACAGAAGTTCCAGCTTGCTTGGCATGAGATGGTCTACCTGGCAGAGCTAGTTAGCAGCGCCCCAGCCTTCCAGAACTATCCATCTCTTACAAATAGTCTGGGTGTGGTGGCTTTAATAGATTCGTGGTTTCAAGAATGGTTTATCCACATTTCTTTTACTTTATTTACTCCTTCATTTCCTACTCTAATAATTTCTGTCCTTTCTTCCTAATTTAAATGCTGGAAATTTTAACTGTAGTTTTTCAGTTCCTGCATTTATATCATAAATATTCTTCTAAATGTCTAAATGGCATTTTGTGTGCTCTGTTGATATTTTTAGTGAACTTAAGCAATTTGCCTATGTATTTTTTTACTTATATGTAATTTTTTTAGAGTTCTTTTTTTTAAAAATTGAGGTTTTATTCTAAGTTTATAAAGAACTTGGACAAGAATCCAGAATAAGAGCTATAATTTTTTTTAAATGAAGATCCAGTGAAAGTGCCTATAATTTGAGGAATGATTTGCATAGATTGCAGGTAGAAGAGAATGTGTTAAGTATTGAAATAAATATACATAGATATGTTCAAACAATGGAGAGGGAAAATGAGAAACTTCGAGAAACCTGAATTCTTCACAAAAAAAAGTAATTTATGTGATTTTTAAATCTTGTTGTTTAAAAACTTTCAAGGTTTTCCTATTGCTCCTTTGATATAGTCTAAGTGCATGTTGTTGTGTTAGTCGTGTCAAATTGATTCCAATTCCTGAGACCTTATGTGCATAGAATATAGCAGATCCATTTGATTTTTAGAAGCATATCACCAAGCCTGCCTTTCAAAGCACCTATGGGTGAATTTAAACCATCAACCTCTCAACTAATAAAGGAGTTTAATAATTTGCATCATCCAGGGACTCCTGTCAGTACTTAAAACTGCCCTGTCAGATTTGGCCCCGACATCCCCAGGAGCTGTAACCCTCACATTCTAATTGACACACAACCAAGTTCTTTCATTTCTTCCAGAATTCTGAACTCTCACCTCTGGGTCTTCACATTGTTGTTCTTCTTCCTGGAAAGGTGTCCATTCTCCTCTGGAAAGGCACTTTCTCAGGGGAGCCTTCAATACTGCCATAGTCTAGATGAGGGTGCCTTCGGTTTATAATCCCACTTGAGATGGCTATGTTAATAAAGTGGAGTTACCGTTGGTGGTTCTTTTATTTTTATGTTTTATATTGATTTATTTATAAAGTTTGAATACATTGTTTTTCACACTATATCTTTCCCATTCCTTCACTTCCCCCCATCAAATTGTGCAACACTGTAACAACCACCCACCCACCCATCCTCTCTCCTCTGCTTCAACCCTCCCCCCCTTGGATCTTCATACTCATTTTACAATAATGGTTTTTTACAGTATTTGTCCTTATGGGACTGAATTAGTTCACTTAGCATAATACTCTCCAGTCCCTCCTGTGGGTACTTCTTGAATAAATCTCTTGAGATTTAATGAGATTGTAACAAGCAAGCTAGGAAGTAGCAATGGGAAAAGATGTGCCTCACAAGAAGATCAGCCAGGAGTAGAAAATCTAAAGAGGCACTAGCCTTTCCCCTGAGAAGGCAGAGAAAGCCTTCCTCTAGAGCTGGCACCTTGAATTTGGACTTATAACCTCTTAAAAGATGAAGAAATAAATTCCTGTTGGTTAAAGTCACCCATTTGGGGTATTTCTGTCATGACAGCACTAGATAACTAAAAGGAAACTCTGGTGGCCTAGTGGGTAAAGAGTTGCTGCTGCTAACCCAAAGACAGGAGGTTCAAATCCACCAGCTGCTCTGAGGGGTAAAGATGGATAATCTCTTCTTGTGCAATTTCTTTGTCACTATGTGCCATCAAGCTGGAATTGACATAGCTGATCCTCCAGTGGGTTTTCAGAGGCTGTAAGCCACACAAGAGGAGATTGCCCATCTTTCTTCTATGGAGCAGTTGGTGGATTTGAATGTGTGCCTTTGGGCTGGCAGTGAAACTCATTACTCCTAAGCCACCATAGTTATCTTCTCATGGAACTTACAGCTTCTAAAAAACCCCTAGAGGTTCAGCTATGAGTGGGTTCCAACACAATGACAATATCTAAGGCACTATTTTATTCCTATAACCACACACCATCTGTCTACCAGTTGGTTGTGCTGTAGTGACTGGCATATGCTGCTATGATAGAGGACACTATGTTACTGGTATTTCAAATACCAGAAGGTCTTCCACGGTGGACAGATTGCAGTAAACTTTCCTGATTAAGACAAAATAGGAGGAAAACCATGGTAATCCACTTCTGGAAATTGTTATGTGCCATCAAGTCGCTTGCAACTAATAGTGACTCTATGTACAAGAGCCCTAAACCCTGCTCTATCCTGTGACAACCTCACCATCTCCGTCATACCTACTCCCATTACCCCAATCACTGAATTGATCCATCTCATCAAGGGTCTTCCTCTCCTGCGCTGTCCCTCCACTCTCCCAAACATGATGTCCCTCTCCAAGGAATGGTACCTCTTTGCAACGTGCCCAAAGTATGTCAGTCGAAGCTTCAGAATCCTTGCCTCCAAGGAGCAGCATCATTTCACCCTCTCCAGGACAAACCTGTTTGTTCTTCTTGCAGTCTATGGTGTATTTAACACTCTTCTCCAGCACCAGAGTTCAAAAGCATCAATTATCTTTCTATCATCCCTAGTCACTGACCAGCTCTCTGATGCATAGCATTCAATTGAAAAGACTATGGCCCTGATCAGGCGCACCTTGGTCTCCAGCCTGACGTCGTTGTTCTTCAGTAGTCTTGAGATGTCCCTGACAGCTGACTTTCCCAATGAAATTCGTCTCTTGATTTCCTGGCTACAACAAAATATTGTCTGAAATACTTTTCAAAAATGAGCCCCCTAGAATGGAAGACATTAAAAACACATGGTGGCCACCATATTGGATTTGAGAATGAAAATGGCATAGAACCAAGCAACATATCCTTCTTTTGTGCAAGAGGAACCTAAAAATTAGAGCTGATGTTACAGTGCCTGGTTGGCACACAATAGGTACTAAGTAAACACTTCTTGAATTAATGGGTACATTGAAATGATTTATCTACCGAATTGGTGTTACAGTGATTTTTACAGATCTCCGGCACCATTTACTTGGATGCTTGGATTATCAATTTAGACTGAACAAATACAACAGGACACCATTATGTGCAGCTGTTTCCATCATCTCTACTTCATTTGCTCTTTCTTTGCCTTCTTCCCAAGTACAGTCAAGGATGTTCAGGTTCAATGAGTCTGAACAGCTTGATCATACCAAGAGCTTCAGTCTTGGGAGGCCCAAACTCATAATCGTATGATCACTGAGAGGTACCCTGATGAGATCACTGGTACCTCTCAGTGATCATACGATTATGATCACTCCTTCTCTTGGACATTTGATTTGTGAAGATGGCTGTGGTTCTCTGCCTCTTAAGACTACCTGATGTACTTAACGTGACTAGCAATCAGATTCCACATTTAAGGGCTGCATAAGCAAACGTGAAATGTAAAAAGTGCAAAGTGTGAATCCAAAAGCACATTTTTAAAAGTGCAAATTGTAGGGTATGAAACTAGATTTTAAGTTGTTTGCATATAAATTGATTCCCATGAGCAATTAAAACTTGATCTATTTGTAATGAATTTTCAAAATGCTAACCTAAATAGAATAACTGAATTACCCACTTATGAACTAAGTAAAAGAACAAGAAAATTGTCATTATGAATAAAAGAAGAAAGTGAATTTTGGCTTTCATATAACTGAAAACAAATGACATGGCAGAATAAATACAAATGTCCATGCTTAACTTTAAAAATCTACAACTTTTCATAAAAAGCCTATCACTGATACACTTTCTAGGAGAAACCGTCTGTAAATTCTATCTTTAAAGTGAGTTTTAAGACAAGGAGACAGAGAATTAGAATTAACAAGAGGTTCCAACTCTAGGAATTGTTTTTGTTGTTAGATGCCTTTGAGTTGACCACTGCTCTTAATGACCACCGTGTCCAGTAGAGCTGAACCTTGCCGTATCCTGCACTGTCTTCTCTGTCTCCACATGTGCAAGCCCATTGTTGTACTCACTGTGCTAACCCATTTCTTTGACAATCTTCCTTTCTTTCCCAGCACAATTTCTTTTTCAAAGACTGGTTTCTCCTGACAACACGCACAAAGCATGTGAGATAAAGATTCATGAACCTTGCTTTTTATTTTTTTTTTATTAATTTCAATGAACATCTACAGAGATTTTGGATTTCCATTCATTCATTGCTGGAACCTTGCTTTTAAGGGACACGAGTTTGTATTTCCTCCAAGACAGATTTGTTCTTCTTTTGCCAGCCTCTGGGATAGTCAATACTTTTTCCAGCACTACAGTTCAAAGACATTGACTCTTCTTTGGTCTTCCTTAGTCACTGTCCAACTTTCAGTTGGACATTAAGCAATCAAAAATACTGTGGCTTGTTTCAGGTGCACCCTAGTCTTTAAGAGGAAATCCTTGCTTTTTAGGAGTTTGTAAAGGTTTTTGACAGCAGATTTTCCTAATGCAACACATCCTTTGACTTCTTAACTGCTGCTGCTGAGACTGTGAATTGTGGATTCAAGTAAAATTAAATCATTGACAGCTTCAGTCATTTGTTCATGTATCATCATGTGCCTATTGGACTGGTGGTGAGGATTTTTGTTTTTGTGATGT
>NW_006399891.1:5427211-5435046 GCF_000299155.1 Elephantulus edwardii | reverse complement strand
ACATCTTTCCTGATTTTAAACTATACTATGTCTCCTTGTTCTGGTCAGATAACTGCTTCTTGACGTTGGTATAGGTTCCTCATCAGTACAATTAAGTTTCCAGGATTCCTATTCTTCTCAATGTTATTTATAATGTATTATAATTCAAACAAATGCCTTTAATTAGTCAATTAAACACAAGTAAATGTCTTTCTGGTGTTCTCTGCTTTCAGCCAAGATCCACCTGATATCCACACAATAGCTGTATCTCGCATTCCTCATCCTCTTCTGAAGCCAGCTTGAATTTCTGGAAGTTCCCTGGGATTGACTGCTCCACCTAGTTTTTTATTCAACTGCATGATTTTACTTGCATGTGATGCTAGTGATGTTGATGTTGTTATGTGCTGCTGAGTCGCTTGCGACTCACAGCAAACCTATGTACAAGAGCCCTGAAACCTGCTCTATTCTGTGCCAACTTTATTGTCTCTGACACACCTACCCTCATTACTCCAGTCACGGAATTAATCCATCCCATCGAGGGTCTTCCTCTCTTTCTCTGTCCCTCTGCCCTTCCAAGCATGCTATCCTTTTCCAAAGACTGGTCCCTCCTTGCAGCATGCCCAAAGTGTGTCAGATGAAGCCTCAGAATCCTTGCCTCCAAGGAGCAGCTCAGTTTCACCCTCTCTAGAATGAACCTGTTCCCTTGGCAGTCTATGGTATATTCAACACTCTTCTCCAGCACCAAAGCTCACCAGCGTCAATTCTCTATCATCCCTAGTCATTGTCTAGCTCTCTGATGCACAGCAAGCAATTGAAAAAACTATGGCCTGGACCAGGCGTACCTTAGGCTCCAGACTGTTGTCATTGCTCTTCAGTACTCTGGAGAGGTCCTTGACAGCCAACTTTCCCAATGTAATTCATCTCTTGATTTCCTGGTTGCTGATACCAAGAGTGTTGATTGTGGAAACAAACAAACTAAAGCTGTTAACAATCTCAATCTCTTTATCATCTATCATAATGCTGCCAATTGGCCCAGTGGTGAGAATCTTTGTTTTCTTGCTGTTGAGCTTCAATCCGTATTGACCTTCTGCAGCAAGCGCTTCAGGTCCTCCTCAGTTTCAGCAAGCAGGGTTGTGTCATCTGCTTAACACAGGTTTTGATGAGTCTTCATCTAATCCTGCTGCCACATTTCTCCTCATTCAGCCTAGTCTCCTGGATGACCGGTTATGCATATAAATTGAAAAGGTATGGATTACCAGAATACACCCCTTGGAGTACACCCTTCCTGATTTTGAACCATGCAGATAATGTTAATGATATTGTTTGATAATTTCTGCATTCTGTTGTATTTCCTTTTAAAAAAATTTATTATTATTATTAATGTTAATGAAAATTTACAGATATTTTGGATTTCCATTCATTCATTGTTGGATTTTTCTCCCTTCCCACTCCTCCCCTCCAGTTTGTTCTTCTCTTTGAAAAGAAAAAGAAAAATTCTTTCATTGTTATACAATCATTCTCCACAAGTCCACTCCACTATGCAGCCTTCGTTCTGGACTCCTGTCATGACAATAATAACTAATCATATATCCCTTTTAAACAATTCTCTCATTCATCTGTTTCAATGCAGCCATGTACATAATTTATCCCATCTTTCTCAGTCTCCCCCCAACCCTAATGTCAGTCCCATTTTACAACATTGGCACTGCAGTATTTGTCCTTTTGTGACTGAGATATTTCATTCAGCATAATGTCCTCCAGGGTCACTCATTTTGAATAATATTTCATGAGTTGTTTTTCAATGCAGCATAGTATTCCATTGTGTGAATATACCACAGCTTCTCTATCCATTCATTTGTTGATGGGCACTTGGGTTGTTTCCAACTCTCCTTTTTAAAGAATGGGAATATAGAATTCTTCCAGTAAATTGGCCAGGTAACTTTCTTCCAAATTTGTTGACTTGGATTGGTGAACACATACAGGGCTGCATCTGTTTCTTGAAACACTTTTATCAGTTTTACATCAATACCTGAGGCCTTTCCCTCCCCCACCCCAATACCTCTTCAGTGCAGCTTTCACTTCTTCCTTCAATATTCATGGGCTCTTTTTGGAAATGATTCCATGTTCTCTGATTCTTTTTGGTACCGTGACTCTATTTTTCTACTCTTGAATATCTTCCATCTTTTTTTGATGATTCCTGCATCATTCAATAAAATCCTTCAGTATTACAGCTCAAGACTTGAATTTGTTCTTTAGTTCTTTCACCTGGAGAATTGCTAACTGTATTCTTATTCTTCCCTTTTAATTTTCTTACTTCAACTCTTGGCACATTTTGTTTGCTTTGTCTTTTCAGGATGCCCTTTGAAATCTGTCCAGCTCTCTTACTTTAATATTTCTTCCATTTGTTTTGATTTCTTTATGTTCTAGTGCAAATTTCAGAGTCTTTTCTGACAACCATTCTGATTTTTTCTTTCCTGTCTTTGAAATGACTTTTTTTAAAAAAGCGTTTTTAAAATTTATTTTAAAGAACATTTACAGAGATTTTGGATTTCCATTCATTCATTGTTGCACTTTACTCCCCACCTACCCCCTCATCCCCAGTTCGCTCTTCTCTTTGAAAAGTAAAAGAAAAATTCCTTCATTGGTATACAATCCCCCCACCCTGAAATGACCTTTTGATTTCTTCATGGATGATATCCTTGATGACGTCTTATAGCTTGTCTGATCTTCAATCATTAGTATTCTATGCTTTATATCTATTCTTAATATGATTTTTAAATTCAGTTGAGATAGACTCAAGGATTTTTATTTATTTTTATTTTTAGTTCTTGTGCACTTGTTTTCATTTTCTTCATCTTCAATTTGAACTTGCATATGAGTAGTTGATGGTTTGTCCCACAGTTAGCCCCTGGCCTTGTTTTCACTGTTGATACTATTTCCACTGCCTTCTTACACAGATATAGTCAATCTGATTCCTGTGTAGTTCATCAAGCAAGGTCTGTATATATAGTTGCTGCCTATGGTTAGAGTGTCAGAACCCTTGAAAATTGGCTTTTCTAGTCATTGCATTAAGCATATGTTATGGAGCATGGTCTTCAGCTACCTTAACTATGTGAAACATTGTCTTGTAAATTATCAACAGCTGTGGCACAAATATAAGAGAATGCATTCCACACTGTGAGAAATGGTGTGGAGAGACTGTGAAGACACTGTGAAAGACAGAGATGGAGAGAGAGAGTGAAGAGACTACGGCACTGTTATTAAGTAACTGTGGCAAGATATAAACAGGAATTTTGGAGATGAAGCCATATTTGAAGGTTTTTCTTGCTGGATGGTTGAAGGAAAAGCTGGCTTGTAACTCCTCTGAGATAAAGTTTGCTGGGCTAATTGAGGAAATCAGAGGTTGGTTAGAACTAAACCATGATTTTTGTAGACTTATTGTCTAAGAAACTGTCTATACTAATTGAGGAATTGTGTCTTGTTACTTTAGCTAGGGACTGCTAAACGTTGACTTGCATTGTGTGATCTTCTTTGCTTTCCCAACTCCCCAACCTATTTTTCCTAATAAACTCCACATTACCACTGCTCAATATCTATTTTTTTAAAAAGTATTTGCAATGAATAACTCTTTTACTGTTTTACAATTCTACTGTTTTATGTCCAGTCCCATTTGTGTTACCAAGACCATATTTTCCAACTACCAATCTTTCTTCTTTGGTCCTAATTTTTGCCTTCCAGTCACCACTTATTATTAATGCATCTTTATTGAATATTGTTTGATCAGTTTCAGACTACAAAAATTGGTTGAAACCTTCCATTTTATCTCTGGTTTCAGTGCTTGGTGCACATTTTTAAATAATAGTTGTATGAACAGGTCTTCCTTGTATATGTATGGACAGTATCCTTTTACAGCATTGTATTTCAGTATAGATCTTTAAAGAATCTTTTTGATGATGAATCAAAACCATTCCTTTTCAATTTGTCATTCCCACCAATAGATGATCATATGATTGTCTTATTTAAAATGGTCATACCAGTCTATGTCAATTCACAATGCCTGGGGTGTCGCTCTTTATTACATTTATTGAACACTTCCAATTTTCCCAAATTCGTATATTGTATCTTTCACATTTTAATTTTTTTAAAGGATGTTTTTCACTTCATTTTCAGTTTTGACAAATTAGCGAATGAAGGTTCTTCTCTGAGTGAAATGTTACTGAATCCACATCGTCAAGGTAAACTCTACTTTGAGGAGGCAGCTCTTCCCTAGTCACATACGGAATGTCCTCCAGCCTGAGGGGTTCATCTTCCAGCACTACGTGCTACAATGTTCTTCCATTATTCGTAGGGGTTTTCAAAGCCCTGCTAATTCACAAGTGGATGCTCAGTCCTGCTTCTAGTCTGTGTTGGTCTGGAAACTCCCTGGAAAGCTGTCCACCTTAGGTAACTCTGCTGGTACTTCAAATATCAGGAGAATAGCTTCTAACAACACAGCAGCAAGCAAGCCATTACTGTGCAGCAAGCTGACAGACACGTCATTAGTTTGGGTTTAAAATTAGTTATGTTTAAATTAGTTAGTGCTTGGTGCACATTTTAAAATAATAGTTGTATGAACGTATGGCTAGTATGACAAATAACTGGATAGAAAATAAGAATATCTTTTTTTATTTTTCTTTTATATTGATCCTTCATTCACATTGTGCTTCATATGCCCATTACCATACATTGTGTTTTATAAAATTAATCACCATTGATCTATGCCAACCTATTGCCCCATCTTTTCAGGTTCCCACTGGATCCTTCCTGATTCCTTCACTCACTCAACCCACCCACCAAACTCTGCAACCTTTTGATTTCCACCCTCAACCCCTCTTCCCTCCTTGCATCCTCCTTTGGGCTTTTTATACATATCTTAATAGTTATCCTTCTATTTTTATAATAATAGTCTTATGCAGTATTTGTCCTTATGAGACTGAGTTAGTTCACTCAGCATAATGCTCTCCAGCTTCTCCCATGTTATATAGTATTTTTTAATTGTTGTTCTTGAGAGTTGCATAGTATTCCATCATGTGAATGTACCAAAATTTCTGCAACCATTTGTTTGTCAGTGAACATTTGGATTGTTTCCATTTTTTTTTTTGCATTGTGAACAATGCTTCTGTGAATATTCTATGTACAAATCCCTTTTTGTGTCTCAGTTCTATTTTCCTCAGAGTATATTCCTACCAGTGGAATAGCTGAGTTATATGGAATTTATATATTCAGCTTTTTAAGAAAATGCCAAACTGCCTTCCAGAGTGGTTGTACCATTTTATAATCCCATGAAGAGTGTATGAGAGTTCTAATAGCTCCACATCCTCTCCAACATTCATTAGTTGCTGTCCTGTTAAACTTTGCCACTGCTACTGAGCTGAGATGATATTTCATTGTGGTTTTGATTTGCATCTCTCAAAACTGTAATGATAATAAGAGAAAAAATGGGACCAAACTTAGAAAGCCTAGGCTCTGATATAAATAGGCAGAAAGATAGAGCCAGAAATACACAGCCAAGAGAAAACAACATCAATGAATGGGACCTTTTAAAGATTAAGTCCCTCTGTGTATCAAAAACATTTTCCAAAACAGTGAAAGGAAAACCTACTGTCTGGGGGGGGGAAAAAACCCAAAACAAACTATTTGGCAAGGATATCTCAGACAAGGGCCTCATAACAAATGTTTACAGAATATTACAGGGCCTCCAAATAGAAAAAAACACCTGATAACCCAATTATAAAATGGGCAAAAGACATGGAAGGACTTTTCAGATAGGATGACATTCAGATGGCCAACAGACACATGAAGAAATGCTCAAAATCACTGACAATAAAAGGGTATTTCTCTTGTGTTATCTGTTTGTATGATTTTGAAACTCCATCAAAACTCAGGAACTGCTCTCCCCCACTCCCCCATTATCAGCTAACCATGTGAACTTAGGTAACTCATTGTGGTTTTTGAGAGAATGGTTACTGTGCATTGAATCAATGTTTTATAACAAAGAGTTAAATTTTTATGACTTCTGAAAAGTGTCCTACCAGGAATGATACTACGTAGCCTTCTTCCAAGTTAAATAAATTCCAAAAGTGGATGTCCATTTCTTATGGAAAAAATGAGGTGTTTTATTTTCATGTTGGACAAACTCCTGTCTTAAAATGGAATTTTTGCTAAGAAAATGGCCTTATCATTGGCATCATGATGCAGACCTGTGAAAGCCAAACCCTGCATGTCACACAAGCAAAATTCCCTGAGAATCTTAACCTGTGTGGAAAAATATAAAATGTATACTCTAAATAAACACATTGGGACTCAAGACATATATTGATCAGGATTTTTTACACACTGAGACAGGAGGCTACACTTTTTACTTTAAAAAAGTTAATTTAAAACAGCTCTATGTCCTTGTTAATCTTCAAATCAATAGTAACATTTTAGAGTTTTATGGCACCTTTCTTAGAAGGATTTAGTATACTCAAGTTAAAAGTCCTTTCTTTCTAGTTCGTAAAGTCACAGTCTGATTTGTTTCAATGACAGTGATGAAACACATATCATCTGTGTTGTTAAAGTTTCTAGTTTCCATCAAGTCAGCTCCGATTCACAGTGACTTGGTGTATAACAGAATAAAACATCTCCTGGGCCTGCACTGTCTTCATGATTGCTGGCATGTGTGAGTTTGTTCAGCCTAAATATATGGTTCCATTTGCAATATTGCATTGGATGGTATTCCTGTGATCCATAGGGTTTTCATTAGCTAATTTGCAGAAATAGTTCACCAGATCATTCTCCCTAGTCTGTTCTAGTCTGGAAGCTTAGTGTCTTCTTAACTATCTAGTGCTGCTTTCACAAGGATCCTACCAGTAAATGGATTTTATAGACAGAAATTTATGCTCTTACAGTTTAAGATTACATCTCAACATCAGGAAAATAAAGTACCAACAGCCAACATCAGGAAAACAAAGTACCTACAGTCAACATTATGATAGATGAAGAAATGATTGAAGCAAAACACTTGGCACCAGCAGTCAGGAAATCAGAAGACATTGTATTGGCCAAGTCCACTGTTAAGAACCTCTTCAGGTCTTCAGTAAAGAACTGCTGGCCCCCTGTTTTATGCTCTCTGTTCTATCTCATTCCTGGCTGTCTGTCTCATTATTAATAATTATAAAAATACTTTATCCTCGGTCTGGAACATTCTGGTGCCCAAACCTGGACAAGGTGGTGGTTTCTCTTTGGATAAGATGGTGGTCTCTCTTTCTTTCTCTCTTTTTTGAGCAGACATCAGGAACCGAAAGGGAATTCACTCAGGGCTCAGAAATGCTGTGGGTGCCCTCCAGAAATGTGAAACACCGAGATGAGTCAAAAGAGGCCACACTTTGATGAGGACGAAGCTTCAGAATGGCAGATAATATCAGCTATTGGGCATATGTTTGTAATACTCTCTTCTTAAAAATTGTTCATTGGCTTTATAAAGTTTTGGGTAATATATTTCTCTAGTAGATGTTTCAAGGGTATAATTTTCATGCAGATACCAGTAACAACTTGAGGTTATCCTGGTATTCCTCCCTGTCAGCTGCTTCCTTTATCTGCCTTAGAGTATTAATACATTGGAAACAATGTTGAGAAGAGCAAAGATGAGTTTTAATTAATACTTCCTATGGAAGCATCATTGATTGGAGTCTTGTTGATTCTGCTCGTCAGCATAGAAACACCAAAAATTTAAGTTAGTGTAAGGAAGGGAATGGATTTTTAACTGCTCATGCTAATACATTTCTGTCTGCCAATTACTTTCTATACAATGACTCAGTATATTCTTTCCATCTTCT
>NW_006399891.1:5405276-5424773 GCF_000299155.1 Elephantulus edwardii | reverse complement strand
TGTTCAAAATTATTTTTTATATATTTGTTTAAATTTCCCCTCTTTTAACAATCGGGATCTAGAGGGAAGAGGAAAGACCAGAGGATAGCCAAAATTATTGGGGCAGTTATTGCTTCCAGTTTAGGATCTGTGTCAGGAAAAGGAATTCTTACTCTTAGACAATGCCACCCAAATGTAATAAAGGAGGTCAGAATTGCTTCCACTGTGGAAAGCTGGGCCACGTCAGTGGACAGTGTCATGAGCAAGAACCACAGGTAGGCAAGGGAGTAGAGAGGAAACTCCAACTCACTTGTTTTAAATGTGGATCTGAAGAACACTTGGCCAAGGGCAGCCCACATCAGGTCCTCATGGCTGACAGGGGACTCCCTGGCTCCTAGCTAGAAACAAAGGAGGAGACGTCAACAATTCAGGCCCTCCCAGAAGAGCAGTGGGTGAGCATTAATGTTGTTGGTAAGTATATCCATTTTCTCCTGGACACAGGAGCTTATTATTTGGTCCTACAAGCCTTCTCAGGTCCACTCTCTTCCCGCTATTCCTTAGTTGTTGGAATTGATGGAAAACCTCATAAGCAGTTTTTTACTCTGCCTCTGCCTTGCATGTGGACTTCCTAGCTGTAGAACAACCCACTGGTGAATGGAATTTGGTCCAGGACTTAAGAAGAATAAATGACATAGTTGTGCCTCTACATTTTGTGGTTCCTAATATTTATACTATAATCAGCAAAATGCCAGCCAATAAGACTTTTATTTTAAGAACTATCTTTCCTCTGTAACTTGGTTTGTGCCACTGTTAGAACCTCTAGTTGGAATATTATTGCTTTTAATTTTTGGCTCATGTATTTTTAACTTGTTAGTTAAATTTGTGTCTTTTAGAATGCAACAGTTCCATGTTAAAATTATGCCTCTCCAGGGATATGGGCCTGTATGTACATAAGCACAATTGAGAACAGTGCATCTAAATTCTAAAATCAATCGCCATGATAATCTACGTGTTTCCTACTGCCAAAGGGGCCCTATAGAGTAGTGAGAGAAGATCTTCATCCTGAGACTTACAGTGCCCTTTTCCAGCAGGAAGTAGCTAAGAGAATAGGGCACTACCTTTCCTAATGAATCAGGGTGAAATCTCTCTCAGGGAGAAGTGATAGGAAATGGCAAAGGACATGCTGACAAAGGAGATTAATCAGAACTGGTTTTGACAAGCACTGTGACAATAGGACAATAAAAACATACTCTCCAGGTATATTCAACCTGAATCCTTCTGATCATATGGAGATTTTTCAAAATATTTCTTTGAGTTTATTATGTTTGTTTTGTTTGTTTGTGCATGAAGGATAAAGAAAACAAAACCAATTAAGAATGAATCAAAGCAGAGAAGAAGCAGTACTTTACTAAATGATAACATAATTATGATTAAAACAAAAGGGAGGAAATACGGGAAGCCAATACTAAATACTTATAATAAACTGAAAGCTATTTCAGGATGTGGGGGAGGTTCAGGATGGAATTCACCCTGAGGCACTGAGGCAATCCTTAAGGGTTTACCAGATTCTTGCACTGTATTTGCTGACCCCTCCCTCCTGAGCCAAGCAGAAGGTTTTCAACAGAAAGAGTTTGGCTTAATTTGCATTCAATTCTCTTTGTGATTTACTTCCTGATAATTTTCAATAAAGATGGAACGGGGGTCTTCAGACAAGAACTGTTGGCTGTTGGCCCCCTGTTTTATGTTTTATGCTCTCTGTTCTATCTCAAAAAAAAAAAAAAAAGAACCTTTCCAGAATACCGAAAGGCAATGTTGTCTGTTTGAAGACTAAGTTGTGCCTAATTCAGGCCATGGTCTTCTCAATCACCTGCTATGCATTGGAGAGCTGAACAAAGATGAAAAAAGATGACAGAAGAAGAACTGACGCCTTTCGTTATGGTGCTCAACTTCAAAAAGAAGAGTACTGGATACCCCATGGGTTGCTAATAGAACAAACATACATGTCTTGGGTAGGGTGCTGCTGGAGTGCTTCATGGAAGCAAAGATGGTGAAGCTTCATCTTTAATATTCCGGACATGTAGCGGGGCAAGGCAATTCACTGGGGAGGGACATCGTGCTTGGAAAGAGGAGGGGGTCAGTGAAGGAGAAGAAGAACCTCAATGTGAATGATTGACACTATGACTTCAGCAATGAGCTTGAGTGCTTCAGAGATGGTGAGGCTAGCACAGGATAGGGAAGGATTTAGGTTGGATGTTCATAAATTTGCTGTAAGTCTTACTCAACGGCACCTAACAACAACATAGTTGAGGAAGCTGGAAGTTCAAATTCAAGGTCCTGGTTTTTGGAGAAATCTTTCTCTGTCTCCCAGACCTAGTTTACAGCACAGAAACCTGGGTCCTAAGTATACCTTCCACTCCTGGATGGTGATGCAGAGAGATCTGTCCTTCTTATTCACTTTTCTCTCTTAGGAGATAAAAGGCATTATAGGCCACATTCCAGGGGGAAGAATTCTATGCATTGGATCTGGGCTGAAGTGGAATTTAGAGTTTTACATCTCACTCTTAATCCTCTTATGACTGGGAAAGTCATGAGAAACCATTATATAACTTCCACATTGCATCATTACAATTTGGTGGCACACAGTAAATCCAAGATACTTCCTTTAGGCTACATTCCTGGTATTTGTTATACTGATGGCATAAATTCCAGCACAAAGCAACATGGTAGTTTCCACTGACAGATTGAAGGGCAGCTTCAGATGTATTGGTCAGAAATCAAACCCAAGACTACTACATGTCAGGGATTTTACCACTGAACCATCACCGCCCCACACAGTGTTGGGCATAAGAAAGAAAGTTGTAGCATGACTTTTATGCTCTAGAGTCTTTCCAGATTCAAAATCAAGTCTCTGATTCTATATAATTACTGACTTTCCTGTTATTTAAGACTGTAACTAAAAGGAGGCATTGAAAGATCAAAAGACAGCCAAAATATAATAAAAGAAAATAAATAACTGTTACTGGCTCCCAAACAGCCACACAGCAGAGTAATAAATCTTATAGCAGGAAGGAGATAGTATTAAAAGAAGAAATCGATCCTCCAGAAAGTAATAAAGCTTTAAAAATAATGTGGTATAAAAATAATTTAAAAACCCCAAACACCCCACTTCACCCTCAGTTATGCCAAGACCTCTCAAATGCAACACCTTAAATTGGTCCAAATTTCACAGATACCAAGAAACCACAAGTACAATGGGGTTTTTTGTTTGCTTGGGATTTTTAAAGTATTTTTAAATTTTATTTTATGCTGGTTTATTTACAAAGTTCTAATACATTGTTTTTCACACTAGATCTTTCCCATTTCCTTCATCTCCCCCGCCTCCCTGACCCATCAAACCATGTAACCCTATGATTATCCACCCTCCATCCCCTGCCCATCCTCATCCCTCTGCTTCCACCCTCCTCACCTCTTGGATCTTCATACTTATTCTACAATAATGATCTTATGCAGTATTTTTCCCTATGGGACTGAGTGAGTTCACTTAGCATAATGCTCCCCAGTCCCTCCCAAGTTAGGTAGTGATTTACAAAATCATTGCTCCTGTGTAGTATTCCGTTGTGTGAAGGTATCATAATTTCCAATCCATTCATTTGTGGTTGGACATCCAGGCTGTTTCCATGTTCTTGCGATGGTGAATAATGCTGCTATGAACATTGATGTACAAGTCTCCATGTGTGCCTCAGTTCTCATTTTATGACGAGTATTTTTAAAAGAAAATTTTCATTTTATACTAGTTTACTTACAAAGTTCATATACATTGTTTTTTACACCAGATCTTTTCCATTTCCTTCACCACCACCCCCTCCACCCATCAAATTGTGCGAGACTATGATTGATGAGGGCTCTGGTTTTAATCTCAATTTTACAATTGTTTTATTCTTAAATAGAAGTTGTTATGGATCGAACTGTTTCCCCCAATCCATCCTCTAAATATGTATCAACTTGCCTAAGGTTGTTTCGTAGTGTTGTATGGTCAACCTTCAATTTGTGATCTAATATAGTTATCCTCCACTTTACGATACATAGTAAGTCTTAACCTTTATTTTTTCAGGAAGGAGCTCTGATGGCACAATAAATAGTAAAGGTGTGGTAGTTAACTGAAAGATCACTGCTGGAGCCCATCAGCAACTCTGCCAACATCATACAGATGGAAACCCTAGGGGACAGTTCTACTCTGTCCTACACTGTTGCTATAGATTTAACAGTAATAAGTTGTTGGTTTTGGTAAATGTTAACAATGGCAGCAGCATTAGGGTGGGTTGTACTTTTATTCACAATCTTACAAGGTAGCATGACTCAAGTCCTATCTTTATTCAAGCCATCACTCTTTCTTAGGTTCTCAAGTCACACCCTTAACAAGTCAGCTCCCTCATTCTGGAAACATCCTTGCTTACTACAAGAGATAGAAAGAGAAGCAAGGAAAGAAGGCAATTCCTTACTATCAAGAAAGGGGAGCCAGAAGCAGAGCACTGATTTTGGGTCCAGGATCTCTGCACAGAATGCTTCCTACACCCAGGAGACGATTATACCAAGAAGCATTGAGATCTCAAAGGAACATCAGATCCACAGATGGTGGATTGAGACAAAGACCTTCCCAAGAACCAGCACAGAGAAACACACTTTCTCATAGAGCTTGTTATTAGGTGACATAAAGTGACTTGGAGAAGCAGGATCAACAATAGAACCTGTTTCCCCAACCACTATTTCCACCATCTGTACAGAGACAGGACTCTGAAGCTCAGCCCTATATTCGCCAAGGCTGACTTCTTTTCCCTGGTGTCCATTTGGAGCATGCCAGCATCTCCCTCACCTAGGCTTTATTGGCTGCAATTGTTACCAAAGGCCCCTACTGGAGTTTTCTCTCATAGTCAGCACTTAACCTGCCTATCTACTTACCTCATAGTTCAGAATTCTGTAACCAACAGGAACGAACTCCCTAGAGATCAGTTCAATCTGTCTAGTCACACTTCCAATTGTTTCTGAAGACTACTGACTAGAGCTGCTGGATGCTAGGAAGTAGTAATCTTGAGTGAAGACCACACCCATAACCAACATATATATACATGGAGAGGAAGGGATACTGATACCAACAAAGCAGACAAAGCAGATGTCCCTAGCGTCCACAGGATCACGATATCATCTCTCTACTTGGTTATTGTCAGCTCCAAGGATGCTGTCAGATTGTTACAGGAGTCTTCTGCAGTGGAATCCGCTTCCATAAGGAGCACTTCAACTGCTTCCTTGCACACTCCATAGCTCAGGATTCCATAGACTTTCTTCATAGACAGTTCAGGTTCAATTGTCACCTCTCTTCAATTAACACTGTGGTATACTGACTGAAGCGATTGTGGGCTAGTAAATTGGCAGCTTGTGTGGAGATGCAGACTTTTGAAATCAACAGAAAAGCCTTTCTTGTGGGTTAGTCTGCTCTCCCTTCAGAACTGAGGACTGCTGATTGAAGTTGCTGTGTGATAAGAAGTAGACACCCTAAACAGAAGAGATATTCACAGTCAACACAGTAAGTAAGAGACTCTGACAGCAACAAGGTCAACCTCCTTGTGGATCCACGTAGCATGACAGCTCGTCCCCTGCCACATGGTATTATTGGCTTTTGAATTGGCAAGAATTCCTAGAGAAGGTCCTCTACAATGAAATCAGAATGTGCATCACTCATATGGAAATTAATCCCTTAACTATCATAGGGCCATAGGGACTTTGAATGAACAAGAAAGATCTCTCAGAGGTCCTTCTGGGGAGGGCCAATTCCTACTCCTGAAACAGAGGAAAGTCTATCAGTGCCTCTCCTTTATCCAAGCTCAGATATAAGCAACCCACCCACCCCCAGAGCAGGGGAAAAAAACCTCAGGCAAAATCAGAAAGTGATATCAGGCTCCTAAATGAAGTGGCTGGGTATGAATTGTCTTAATGAAAATGTAGTTGTAGAAACATAGAAGAGAAAGGAGAAACCAGAAAGAGAGAGGACTGCACCCCTAGTGGACAGACTCATGATTGGCACGTAATATCTCAATCACTTGGTGCCACTGGCGTGTTTGGGAGACACTGAAAATTGAAATCCAAGATCTAAATCTTTCATGTCTTAATTAAACCATAGAGAGAGTTGGCGCTGTTAAAGAGAGGGAGAATAAGTGATAAACAAAAACCAAAGGCTCTACTAGCTTAAGAATTTTTTTCAGAAAGAGTAATCAAGGAAGACTCCACATGAGATTGGGGCAATGGGAGTTGGTGTGCCAGAGTCAGTGAAATTTCTCAGGACAGGGCACGCTTTCAGAGCTGTGGTACGTAGAGTCGCTGCGAGTCATAGGTGACTCAATGGCACATAACAACAACAACAACAGAGTGATCAAAACACCAAACATTTCAGAGTTAGCACCTTCAAAAATTCAAGTGTCCCTATTTTAAAAAAAATCACAAGCTATGACAAGAAGCTGCACTGCAATCTCTAAGTCACACAGTTTAAAGCCACCAGCTGCTTCACAGGAGAAGGATGGGCAATCTCCTCCCTTGCAATTAACTGCATCTGAAAATCCACCAGGGAAGGTCAGCTATGAGTCACTTCCAACTCGATGGTACACAACAACAACATCCAAAGAAAAAAGAGGGACCATTTGAATGAACTTGATGAAGGAGGTGAAAGTACGTCTATTGATGACTGAACCATACAAAAAGAACAGAATTCATTAAGAACTTAAGCACAAATAAAGAATTAAGGAGTCAAATAGATCTAAAATAAACAAGGTAGGCAATACAAGAACAATAAGGATCTGAAAAAACAGACAAAAAGAAAATTAGTGGACGTATTGGGGCTAAAAGGGACAGTAACTGAAACAAGAAACACTCTGAAAGGATTTAACAACAGATTTCATTAAGCAGAAGACAGAATTAGCAAATTAGAAGATTGTTGTTGTCGTTAAGTGTCATCATGAGTCAAGCATGACTCATTGTGACCCTATGAATAGCTGGCCTGAACTTTTCCCCATCCTGTACCATGTTAATCACTCCTGACACACTAAAGCCCATTGCTGAAGTTATCATATCAATCCATCTCATTGAGGATCTTTCTCTTCTTCACTGACTTTTGCAATATTTTCTGTTGTTGTAAACCTTGAATTTAGGCTGACAATGATGGAAAACATTGCACTGATTAAAGGTAGAATTGGACAGCCAATTATTATAAGTGTTATCAATAATTTACATGCCTGTAAGAAGCTGAATTGGCAAAAATTGAGTGATTGTTGTTATATACCTTATAACAACAAAAGTGGGTTGTTGGAATCCAGTTGTGGTTGATCCTCTAGTGGGTTTTTAGATGCTATAAATTGCACAGAAGAAGATTGTCCTTCTTTCTCCTGGGAGTGGCTGGTGGATTCAAACGGACTGCCTTTGGATTAGTGATACAACTCTTTACACTGACAAAATAAACAGAGATTGAGTAGCTACTCAGGCTTCTTGTGTAAAAACAAACACTTTGTGCAATTGGCTAATTGGTTTGGAGGTTTAAAGTCCTTTTCCCCCCTAGAACATTCCAGCAAACTTGCATACTCCTGCTAACATGTTCTGTTTCCATTCTAGCTCCTAGTGCATTGTTTGGTATGCGGGATCATAAAAGTTTGCAAGAGGCCATTCAAAGAACAACAGTTGTCTCTATTCCCAGGAGCAAGAGAGGAAAAGGTCAAGACTAAGAGGAGGAAATGGAATGTGTGACTAATCACCTCTTTTGTCATAAAACCAGAAGAACTCAGTTATGATTATATAACATTCTGATCAAAGATTATATATTCCCTGGTGGCCTAGTGGCAAGAAGCTACACTGCAATCTCAAAAGCCCATTGTTCAAATCCACCAGATGCCCCACTGGAGAAGGAAGGGTAACGTCCTCCTGTGCCAGTCAGATCTGATTTGACAGTACACAGCAAGAAAAATACCCCAAACAAAACCACAAAGATTATGTAAGAGAATCTTGATCAAAAAGGAGGAAATGCAGAATGGAATTTTAAACTATCATGGAATCTGGATATTTGGGAGCCATGGAGCCTGGTTGAACCCCTGAAACAACTGTCCTGAGATAGTCTTTAAAACCTGGACCCAAAATGTTCTTCCAAACAAACAAAAGCTTAGTTAGAAAATAATGTTTACCCCATTTAGGAACTTTCTATACAGAATCCAATTAACAACAGCAACTTGGAAGGCTAGATAGGAAATTGAGCAGGCAGGAAGATTATCATAAGGAACCCTTGTGGCATAGTTCATTGCATGTTGGCCTGCCAGCTTGAACGTTGGTAGTTTGGGTTCACTGGAAAAACACGAAGTTGTCTCCTCCCATAAAGAGTTACAGCCTCAGAAACTCAGTGATGTCTAATGCAACTTGATGGTACTGGATTTGGGGGTTTATTTTGTCATGGAGGGGGTTTTTTAGCATATGTTAATGAAAGAGAAACAATTTGAAAACAAATTATTTAAGAGTGTTTACACAACTGAAAGAATGTATTTATTATCAATGAATTGTACATGTTGTTAGGTACCATGGAGTTAGGTATGACTCATAGCAACTCTATAAACAACAGATCTGAACTCCATCCTGTCCTGTGCCATTCTTATCATCCTGGACACATTTTAGTTCATTGCTGCAAACACAAATCAATCCATCTTGTTGAGGGTCTTCCTTTCCTTTGCTGACCTTCCACCTTTCCAAGCACAATGTCTTTTTCCAAGGAATAACCTCTTTTAACAATTTGTCCAAAATATGTCAGATAAAACTTCACCATCTTTACTTCCAAGGAACATTCTGGTTGCCTTTTTCCCAAGTTTTATCTTTGTTCTTTTGGCAGTCTGTGGGGCATTCAGCACTCTTCTCTAACACCACGGCAACTCAAATGCATTGATTTTTCTCTTGTTAATCTTGTTCATTGACCAGTTCTCAGGCACATAGCAAATTATTGGTAAGGCTATGTCTTTAATCAGGCACACTTTAGTCTTTAAACTGACATCATTGCTCATCAGAACTTTGGAGCGATCCCTGATAACAGACTTTCTCAACGCTATACATCTCCCAATCTCCTGACTGCTGGTTCCAAGTATGTTGACTGTGAATCTAAACGAGATTAAATCAATGACAATTTTATCCTTTTCTCCAGTGGTCCAGTGGTGAGGATTTTTGTCTTCTTGATGTTGAAATGTAATTCATATTAAAGGTTGTAGTCCTTAAAGTTCAGTGCAGATTGAATAGATATGGAGAGAGCTGCTGAGCTGGAGAACCATCCCCACCAGGGAATAGGATAGAGTAAGAACTATAATACAGAGTTGCCAAGGCCATAATCTTTAAGGAAGCCAAGTGGCAGATCTTTTCTTCCTTGGAGTCACTGGTGAGTTAGGACTGCCCACCTTTTGGTTAACGGCAGAACATTTACCCGTGTCATGACAGCTCCTCAGCTCTGGTAGAGATGTTTGCTTTTACCAGCCAGTGGTTCTGCAGGGGGTGCCCCAGACAGGAGGCTGGGCTTTGGGGCAGAACTGCTATCAGCAAAGAATTGAACAGACAGTGAGGCAGACGTCTGTTCAGATGGACAAGGTCAGGGGTGATGGTGGTGGTGATGGAGACAATAGACAGGACACATCTGTCTAACCTCCAGAGATCCCAGAACATGCCAGCACTCTCAGATACTGGCTTCCAATGGTCATTTGTGCCAAGACTTCTGGACACATCCTACATTAGGCAGGATTGGCCCAGGCTCTGAGCTGGTGGAAGACATCATCGACTCCTGCTCAGCAGTCTAGGAGACAGAAAATAATAAGAGATATTTTTATCTATCACATGTGAGTAAGAAGAGTATTTGTGGTAACGTTTATAAACAGTTTAGTCATGAGGCATGTTTCCTGTGACAACATTTATGTCCTGTCAGTAACAGGCCCTGCTCACAAAACTGAATTGATAAAGTGCTATCTTGGTGCCAGTTGCTGTCCTAAGCTCTGGAAGAACGTGGGGTGTAAGACGCCAGCTATTAACATTTCATGGGCTCCTTCATGTGTGAGAAGAAAATCATGCCTGTGAGAAACCACTGCCAAAGCCAATCAGAGACGTTTTAAAATAACCAGGTACCAACATTCATTTGGCTGGAGGAGGGGACATCATTCTCACTAAAGTAATTCTGGTGCTGTGTAAACAGTGTCAGCAGAGGCCTGAATGATGGTTGCCTTACCCAGGGAGAAACGTTAGTGCCAGTTACAAATTAGTCAAAGACCACAGTCGGCTTGAGAGGAGGGAAAATGCAGCGTTCTTCACTGTATTACCAAACTGGACTCCAAACTAGCTGGCTTTTTACTTGTCAAATGACCTTCTCTGAGACCTAGTACCTATAAACTTCACTGAAAATGTTGTCGTTGTTTGCTATCAAGTCAGAATTGACCCATAGCTAAGTACTGTTGTGAATCACACAGGAGAAGATCATCCTTTCCCCTGAAAAGCCACCTGCTTCCAGTGAACTTCCAATTGTTTCTAAACAACTGTATTTTCTTCGCTCCCTAACAGGGCAGTGTCTGGTGCAAAGATTCCCTTTTTCTGTTCCAGCCACCTAAGACTAAATCTCAATCTCAGGTTGCAAGAGGAAATGGATCATTTGAAGACCTGTTAATATTGCCTGATGAGACACATCATATTTTTACCTGAAAATAAACACACATGATCCAAAACATAAATGGTAATATTTAAAATGCACTTGGCACTTGAGATTTCACATGTAGATCTGAAAGCGTTTACCTCATTTGAGTCTATACTCTAAAAAGTGTGCTATATACGATTAGCGTTACTTTTTGCTGATATTTACTCTTCTTTAGTTGCTTGAACTTTCTATGCATTTCTAGGAATTAATGTGTAGGCATTCCTTGGTCCAAGAGGAAACATTTTACTCAGAAAATGGAAGTCTGCCCTTTTCTCTGACAACCTGCGTTTTGTGTTTCTTTTGGAAGTCTTGGAACGAGAACATGATTTGACTTTAAAGAGACTCAAGATTGCAGAATCTAATCCCCTTGCTTTTCAGAAAAGGAAACAATCTCAGAGATGCAAAGTAGCTTGTCTGAGGGCACATAGCTTATAAGCAATACAGAGTGTAAACTAGAATCCAGCTCTCCTCATTTCTGCCATGTGTCTGTGAGGATAGGGGTGGGGAAGAGTAAATGGAACAAATATAATCACCTTTCTGGTCACCTCATGTTATATTGTTGACCTTGTCATTTACCATCAAGTTAGAATCAACTCATAGTTGATCCTTCAGCAGGTTTTCAGAGGCAGCAAATGGCAGGGGAAGAGATTACCCATCTTTTTTTGGGGCAGCTGGTGGATTTGAACCTTCTGCCTTTGGGTAGGCAGCACAACTCCTTAAACAAGCCATCAGGGAAGTCCATTTTCCATCCTTGTCTGTTAAGGTTTTGTCACTAAATGTGATACTTTAACAAAAATTTCTAACATTATAAAATAACCCTGTCCTAATATATATTCCAAGGCTGTGTTACTAAAGCCAGCCAGTATGCTGCTGGGGGAGGTAGCTAACGGGGACAGAGCAGGCAGGGAATGAAGGAACCTCTGGTAAGCTGGAACTCTGACCCCTTTCCTCCTCCTCTTGCCTCACCTCCATACTCTTCTCTTCCTCCTTCTCCACTGTTGGACTAGGCTATGCGGAGGGAAGCTTCCAGGTGACAAATGTGCCATCCAGAGGAAGCTGTAGACTCTTTTACTATAATATGAACATAGATTGTTTCTTGTACACTAATGGTTTATCTGCATAGCACAGTACTTGTTATGTAGTAGGCAATCAATGCACAGTGTGTATTTTTAAAGAATATGGGTCGTGGGGAGGGGTGGGAAGGGAGAAAAGGACAACAATGAATGAATGAATGAATGGAAATCCAAAGTTTCTGTAAATTTTCATTAAAATTAATAATAAAAAATTTTTAAAAATATGGGTCAAAGGGCAAACTCTGTCTTAGCCCTCTAGGTTGCTATAATTAAAATACCACAAATAGGTGGATTTTACAAATGGAAATTTATCTTCCCCCTGCATTAGGAGGCTAGATGTCCAAGTTCAGGACACTAGCTCTGGGGGAAAGTTTTCTCTCTGGCTGCTCCGGAAAAAGGTCCTTGTCTCCATTCAACATGTATGGGCTTGCATCTGCTAGAGCTCTCTCTACGTCTCAGCATCATACTCCTAGGTCTAGGAGTTTCTCAGCTCAGAGATCCTGTTTCCAATGAATAAACTCTGCTTCCAACTCTTCTTTCTTGGTTCTAGTCAAGTTCCTAGGGACCTCTGTGGTGTGGCAGGCAAGAAGTTGCACTGCTAACCCAAAGGCAGGCAGTTTGAATTCACTTTCTTCTCTGTGAGAGAAAGATGAGCAATTTCATCTCACGTGCTTTACAGTTTCTGAAAACACACTGGAGATTCAACTATGAGTCAGCTCTGACTCAATAGCAATGAGAGTGAGTTGAGTTCCTCTTCTTCTGCCTATTTCTTTCTCCTTTTCTCTCTTATAAGAGAGAAAGCATTGCAGCACATGTCTCAAGGAAACTCCTCTTACATCAGATCAGGGCTGTGGTGCAAGGATGATCTTACCTCATTAACATGACAAGTATATCTTAGTCCTCATTTACATAACCTAACCAGCAGCCAGGGAAAATCTGCTGCCAGGGACCTCTCCAGAACACTGAAAAGTAACGAAGTCAGTCTGGAGACCAAGGTGCACCTAACCAGGCCATGGCCTTCAAAATTACTTTCTATGCATGAGAGAGCTGGTCAATGACTAAGATGTCAGAAGAATAATCAATGCCTTTGAGTTGTGGTTCTGGTGAAGAGTTTTGAACATACCATGGACTGCTAAGAAAACAAATAATTCTGTCTTGGAGAGGGTGAAACCAAATTTCTCTTTAGAGGCTAGGAGTTTGAAGCTCTGTCTCACATACTTTGGGCACATGGCCAGGAGAGACCAGTCCTTGCAGAAGGACATTATGCTAGGAAGGGTGAAGGGACCACACAGGAGAGGAAGACATTGGATGAGATGAACTATTACAGTAACTGGAGTGATAGGGGTAGAGCAGGGTTCAGAACTGCTGTACATAGGGTTGCTATGGGTGCCAGGTGACCCAACGGCACATCACAACAACAACAATCACACTTCATTAACTCATAAGGTCATCACTTAACAAAACTTCACAAATGGGAGATGATCACATTAGATCCAATCCTGGGGGCAGGGGTGATTACATCATTTTATAGCTGCCAGATTATATCATCCCATCTGCACAGTAGAGGAAGACCCTCGATCAGATGGATCGATTCTGTGAGTGGAGTGATGGGAATGAGTGTGTTTGAGACAGCAAGGTTGGCACAGGATAGACCTGCATTTAGGGCTCTTGTACATAGGATCGCTATGAGTCCAAGCAATTCGATGGCACATAACAACAACTACCAACCACTGAGAATAGAGCTTTAGCTAAACTGATAGATATTTGGGGAGGACACAATTAAATTCATAACAGATATATATTGAGATAGGGATTTTAAATGAAATTTTATTATCTGCTTTTGTGGAGATAAATTCTTTCAGATCTTGATGGAAACTATCTTTACAACGTACCACATGCTGATGTTTTAAACAGTAAGTACCATGGGAAGGCCATCAGTCACTCACACTGTAGTATGAATTAATCCCATTCAGTTTTATTTTGTTCTAATCCTAAACTGAGATACGTCACATGTGGGAGGAGGATGAGACAAAGGAAAAAGACTTAATGCCAGGGGAAGGGAGGTAGGGAAAGGCTAGCCTTACTGCACCAATAAAAGACAGGGACAGGGGCTTCAGAAGACAAAACAAGAGGAGGAAATGGTGAGAGTAGCAAACAGTGCCTTTTTTCCTCAATATTATGTAAGTCTGGCATTTCTGGATTCCAATATGCAGGAAATGGGCTTCCTTTAAGCTGGAAATGACTCATAACAAGCTGATTATAAACTCTTTGGAAGAAAGTGGACCTTGTATTCTGTTTCTCTCACTCTGAATCCTTTCTCTCTTGCAAGCTCTCTCTCCAGCCTTTCCCAAGCTATCATAACAGATAGATACAAATTCCTCCATGTAACACTGGGGCCAGCTCTCATCAGTTAAATCCCGATCATTTCAACAACAGAGCCTGCAGTTCAGCACATGCTATGGAACCTCCAGACAGCATGCCAAACACATGTCCTTGGTTAAGGGGAATCAGGAGCAGAAGTGTTCTGAATTGCACTTTTCAAAACCTGTTGTATGCACGTGCCAGCAGAATGGGTAAAATTTCCTTTCAAAGCCACTGTAAAGAGCATCCAGATGTTTTTAAGGAGCTGAACCTCACCTGCATCCGAGGTTGCTGGCTATAGCAGCTGCCATCAATCTCGGGAAAGCAAGCCACAAAAGCGGGGTTATGAACAACCTGAAGGCTAAGACTCCAGCAGAAAGGATGCTGGACGTTGTATCAAAAGTTCTGGGTTTGGTTCCTAGATCAGCCTTTTCTTGGCAGGTTGTCCTGGGAAAGTGATTTAATCTCATAACTCTGTGCTCAGAGACCCCATTCCCTGATCAGCTTGCTAATTAAGCCAACATTTCTTCAGCCTCTGCTCCATTCTGGGCACACCTGGACATCCATTACCATCACTATCCTTATTTTACTGAGGGTAAAACCCCAGACCTGTGTTTAAGAGAACTAAGTCATAATTTAAGAAGAAGCATAGGTGAGGTTCAAAACCAAGGTTTCTTTGTTATTGGAAAGACTGCTTTATTCTGAATAGATATGGTCTTTGAAATCATAATCTAGAGACTGCAATGAGAGTAACATTAGAGCACAGATCATACAGAGAGAGAACTCTACTTTGGGACAAGGTTTTCACTCACTTTCAGCCTCAGTTTACTCATCTGTAAAATGGAAATAAGAATACCTGCCTCCTGGGCTTATTAAGAAAATGAACTTTAGTCAGAGAAGGCACCTAGCACATGGCCTGACATGTGAGATCTCCACGATGTTTGCTGTTGCGGCTGTTGTTAGGATGATAATGTGGAGGTATTGTGTGGTGTGCTGTGGAGTTGACTCCAACCTACAGGACAGAGTGAAGCTGCCCATAAGGCTTGGCTTGGATGCAGTCTTTATGGGGATCAGATCAGCAAAGCTTCTACCTTCCACGAGGGCACTGGGGAATTTTAACTTCAGCCTTTTGGTCAAATGCTTAAACATTGAACCAACACGTCCACTGCCCTTTCCCTTCTCGCCCCTGCTGTCCTCCACTTATATCCTATTCTCACTTAAAAACAAAGGATAGGTGTGAAACTGACTATGAGCATATACTCAATTTTTTTCTTTTTTTTTTAAATTATGTATTTTTCTACTAACTTTATCTTTTTTTTCCTTAAGTGTAATAAATCTTTCTCCCTTTTTGTCCATGATGACTTCAGTTATAGTGCTTCTAGTTTATTCTTTTTTCCATGCATTTTTTTAACCTTTACTTTGGCAGCACATAATGATTTTTAAAAAAATTTCCCATTTCTTCTTCCCTCCATCTACAGATAGTAATTAATCTTGTCTACAGGATGATACAGGATAGGGCAAAGTTTGGCTCTGTTGTTCCTGAGGTCACTTAGAGTCACAGTGGACTAGCAGCACCTAACAGCAACAGCAGTAGATGGGTTTGCCAATTTTAGATGTTTAATATGAGTGGTAGCATACAATAGTCGTCATTTTGTGTCTGGCATTTTCACTTAGCACAATGTCTTTAAAGCTCATCCTTGTGGTTGGCATCTATCAGAGAGTTTCATTTTTCTTCATAAGTAAATAGAGAGCTCTGGTGGCCTAGTAAGGAGCTGTGCTGCCAAACCAAAGGCACACAGTTCAAATCCACTAGTTGCTCTGAGGGAGAAAGTTGGGCAATATCTTCCTGTGCAATTTACTGTCTTCTGAAAACCCTTTGGAGGACCAGCTGTCAATCAGTTCTGACACGACAGTACATAACAACAACAACAATATAATTGAATAGTAAATACACATCATTTTCTGTAAGCCCATTCATCTGTTAGCAGGTACTCCTGTTGTTTCCATTTCTTTCTATTGTGCATTAACATCATTTTTTTAAATAAGAGCATCATTTCATCTAAGTATTCGTTTCTAGACCAAAATGAGAAGAATTAAGTCCCTAGTCTTCCAGTAAATAATGAACAGCGCCTTCTCCAATCAGGCACATCCTCCACCTCTATTAAATGAGCTCTAACTCCAGCTGGCTTTAAGGACAACAGAACAAAATGTTACCCAACTCTACATCATCGGCTTAGTAGTTAGTGTATTTGAAACCATTGTTGTGGTCATTGTGTAAATCCACATCATTGAGGATTTCCTCGCTTTTGCTAACCTTCCACTTTACCCAATGTGATTTCCTTTTCCAGTAGTTGGTCTTTCTGGATGGCATGTCCAAAGGGACAAAGCAAAGTCTCATCACCCTTTCTCCCAAAGAGCATTCTGGTCTCAGTCCTTCTGCGCTGGTATTCGCCCCTCTAACATTTGATCCCAATCTGGTTTTGCTGTTTTTGTTTCTTGGGTCGAAGCTCTCGGCTTCCTATTCTTCACTGCTCCCCAGTTTCTGCTCTCCTGGGCTAGATACATCTATTTCTCCTCACTGTACCTCAGCTTCCCTTCTCACCTTTATTTTCACAACCTCTCTGACTTCCACAGTTGTTTTAACTCAGGCTCAAAGTCCATGGAGCCCTATCCCTGTTGTAATTGATGGTGGGGGAAGGTTGGGTTTTACTTAGAATTGGATTCCTATGCCTTCAGTTACTCTTTATTTTTAGCTTTCTTGTGATTCATACAAGGCAAGCACCAAGCAAAATAGCAATTGAGGCTCAGACCATGTTGCTCAAAGTCAGACTTCCAGATGTTTCCAAAAACCAGGAGGTTTAGGATCATGTTGCTAGATTCTTGTTTGTTTAAGTGCATCTTTAACGCTTCTTCCCGTGTGGCATCATGTAGACACAGCATCTAACACAGACCAGCAAACAGATTACTTATTGCACAGACGGCAGAACTGTTTCTGATACAAATATGCCTTTTCAAAATAAGTAACCAAAGAGGTCTTTTCAGACTGATGTCAGAATTAGATCATCTGTTTCCTTCAATACTGTAAGTAGACGTGAGGAGTGGGGGAGTGATCACTGGTGATTCAAATCTCAACTTCCTTGCAAGAGACCTGACAAGGCACCACATGTGCAGCTACTACTCATCTGTCAATGGGGTCTCTGGCTGCCCCTTAGGTAAAGAGTTGCACAGACAACCCAAAGGCAGGCAGTTCAAATCCACCAGCTGCTGCAAAGGAGAAAGATGGGAAACTCCTCCCGGGTGATTGACAGCCTCTGAAAAACCTTCTGGAGGATCAGCTGGGAGTCATTTCTGACTTGATGGCAATGAATGAGGAAGATGATGCTGAACAGGTTTCAATGGAGCATCCAGACCAAGGCCGGCTGGAGAGAAAGTCTTGGTGATCTACTTTGAAAATCACACAATAAAAACTGTACGGGTCACAGCAGTTCTCAGTCAATCAATCAATCAATCAATAATCAATCAACCAATCAATCAATGGCATAAGGCCAGGCAGCACTTCATTCTGTTGTACATGAATCACCATGAGTTGGAGGTGATGCACACACATGCAGCTAACAACAATAAGTTCAAGAAAGGAAGGCTAAGAATTGATCATTTTCATTCTAGCAAAGTGCTTTTTTCCAAGAACTTTCTCCCCTGTGGCTTTCAAGTAATCCCCAACACTTCCTTCTCCAACTGACATGCTACAGTGGAAATGGCACAGTTGCACAGTTACACAGACCTGAGATAGAAGCTGTGTTTCACTGCTGACATGTGTGTCCTGGATAAGTAGTTAACTTCTATAGCTTGAGACAGTACAAGTGATAAAACCCCAAACCTCCTTCTTGAGAGAGAGAAAGGGTTAAAATAGTTAAAGGGTTATGATGATATAGAGGCATGTGTATTCAGTGTATGCGTGGATGACTATGTGCAAGGTATGTGTGCTTATGTCTGTATGTTATTATCCCTAGGTGCCAATGAGTCAGTTCTGAGGCATGTTGTTGACGTTGTTAGATGCCATAGAGTCAAGGAGACTCACAGCAACCTTAGAAAATCAGATCTAAGCTCTGCCTTATCCTGTGCTCTCCTCCTCATCTCTGCCACACTAGAGCCCGTTGTTACCGTCACTGTGTCAATCCATCTCATTGTGGGTCTTGCTTGCCATTGTGAACCCCTCACTTTTTCAAGCCTGGTGCCTTTCTTCAAGAACTGGCCCCTCCTAACAAGATGCCCAAAATATGTGAGATGAAGTTTCAGCATCCTTCCCTCTAAGAAACATCCTGGCTTCACTCTCTCCAAGACATGTTGGTTTTCTTGTTAGTCTATAGGATATTTAGCACCCTTGTGATTTACTGCCTTTGAAAACTTGCTGGAGGGTAAGCTATGGATCGATTCCAACTCAACGGTACACAACAACTACAGCACCACAACTCAAAGGCATCGATTTTTCTTCTACAATTTTTCACTGTCCAACCCTCAGATGCATGTTGTTAGATGCTGTCAAGTCACTTGCGACTCATAGTGGCCCTATGTACAATAGCCATGAAACCCGCTCTATCCTGTGCCAACCTTACTGTCTCTGACATACCTACCCTAGTCACCCTAATCACCCCAATCACTGAATCACTCCATCTCATCGAGGGTCTTCCTCTCTTGCACTGTCCCTCCACCCTCCCAAGCATGAGGTCCCTCTCCAAGGATTGGTTCTTTCTTACAACATGCTCAAAGTATGTCAGATACATTTGTTGTTGTTGATTGCCGTCGAGTCTAGCATGACTTATAGAGACCCTATGAACAAAATGCCTGAAGCCTTTCTATAACTATGGTAATTTATCATGTTTAATAGAGTTTCCAGAGGCATATTGTTTAATAAGTGAATGCCACTCTTGCTTCCAAGCATAGCAAGTAACAAAAAAAGACTATGGCTTGGTTCAGGCACACCATAGTCTTTAAACTGGTATCCTTGCTCTTTAGGCTTTTGGAGAGATTCCTGATTGCCTACTTTTCCAATGCAACATGCCTTTTGAAATCCTGACTGCTGATAACAATGTTGTTGATTGTCTATCTAGTTAAGATGAAATAATTTACAATTTCTATTATTTTTTTTTTCTCCACCTGTCATGATGTTGCCTCTTGGCCCCATGGTAAGGATTTTTGTTGTCTGAATGTTGAGGTCAAATCCATACTGAAGGCTATAGTCCTTGGTCTTTTGCAGCAAGTTTTTCAAGACCTCCTCATTTTTAGCAAGGAAAGTTGTGTCATCCGTATAACACATGTTGTTGATAAGTTTTTCTCTTCCTCCTCCTCCTCCTC
>NW_006399891.1:5389795-5405176 GCF_000299155.1 Elephantulus edwardii | reverse complement strand
CTCCTCCTCCTCCTCCTCCTCCTCCTCCTCCTTCTTCTTCATGGATTTGTCTATCATAGAGATTAAACAGGTATGGAGAAAAGCTATAGCTTTGATGCACCTTTGTTGATTTTAAACCAATCACTGTTCCCTTGCCCTGTTTGGATAACAGCATGCTGGTCTAGATATAGGTTGCATATGAGCACAAGTAAGTGATCTGGGATTCCTATTCTTCTCAACATTATTTGCAATTTTTTTATGACCCACACAGTTAAATGCATAGTCAATAAAACACATGTAGACATCATTTTGGTATTCCATGTCTTCAGTCAAGATCCATCTGATGCATTAGTAGTGATATCCCTGGTGTTAGGTCCTCTTCTAAATCCAGTCTGAACCTCTGGCAGTTGTCTGTTGATGCACTGTTCTAATCATCTCCACCCCTCCCACCCGCTCCTCTAATCTTCAGAAAGATTTTACTGGCATGTGATAGTAATGATATTGTTGGTTAATTTCCACATTCTGCTCTATCACCTTTTTTGGTAATGAAAACAAATATAGGTCTCCTCCAGTCTGTTGGCTAGATAGCTCTTTTTCCAATGTCTTGGCATTACCTGGTGAGCACATTCACAGCTGCACCTCTTTGTTGAAACATGTCAATTGATATCTCATCAATTCCTGGGGCCTTATTTTTGCCAATGCCTTCACTGCACTTTGAACTTCTTCCTTCATCACCACTGGTCCCTGATGACATGCTACTTACTGACAGGGTTCCATGTCTGCCATTTGTTTTTGTATAGCGACTCAGTGCATTCCTGGCATCTTCTGAAGTATCCTGGATCATTCATGCTTTTTCCCATAGCATCCTTTAAGATTAAGCAACTCAAGGCTTGATTTCTTTTTAAGTTCTTTCCACTTGAAGAATGCTGTACAAGTTCTTCTCTTTTTGTTTTCTAAACCCAGTTTTTGCACACATCTAGTACTTTGCTTTGTCTTTTTGAGATACTCTTTGAAATGTTATTTTCACCTCCCTCCCTTCAGTAATCTTTCCCTTACTTTTGGCCTCTCACTTCCAGTGCAATTCAGTCTTTTGTGACATGCATTTTTATCTGTTTGTTCACCCCTGACTTTGTAATTATTTTTTGTTTTCAACCTGGATGATATCCTTGATGCCATTCCACAACGTATCTTGTCTTAAATCATTAGTGTTCAATATATCAAACCTTTTCTTGAGATTTTTGTTTAAAAAATTCTGTTGAGTTTTTTTAATTATTATTAAATTTTATTAGTTTTAATGAACATTTACAGAGATTTTGGATTCTCATTCATTCATTGTTGCACTGTTTTCTCTACCCTCCTCCCCAGTTCATTCTTTCCCCCCCCCATGTCTGTTTTAATTGTCCAATTGCCACAGTGTTGTCAAAACCAGTTCTGATTAATCTCCTTTGTCAGTGTGTTGAGTTTTTTTAGATGACTTCTTTGATAGTTCTTTCTCTGGCAGGACCAGTTGGAATGCCATATTGATTTTAGCAGCAACTGTGCAGCCAGTTGATCATATTTAAAAATGTGACTAAAAGTGGTCTTCTTACTTAGACCCAATAGGGTTATAGGTTTTTATTTTATTATTGTCCTTACATTATCTAACCTTCCAGTTCTTTCCATTACCACAATTTGTTTCTTGCAAGCCTGTTAGAAATAGTCCTGGGAGAAGTCCACTTGGACTGGCTGGTGGAATTGCTCCAACTCACTGATTTCATAATTTCCATTAGCCTCTCAAATAGTTACTTTCTTTCAAAATATCCTTAGCTAGTCCTAGACAGGCTATTTGCTCTAGCAAATATATCTGAATTATTTCTTTTGCTGGATTATTTTTATTTTTTAATTTTATATTGATTTGCTTACAAAGTTTGTCTACACTGTGTTTCACACTATTCTGCATTCACATTGTGTTTCATACAGTCATTCCCAGGAATTATGTTTTATAAAATTAATCACCATTGGACTATGTCCATCATTAACTTGTCTTTTCAGATCCCCGCCAGATCTTTCCTATTTCCTTCACCCCCTCCCTCCATTCACCAAATTGTGAGAAATTGTGGTACATTCATACAATGGAATATAATGCAGCACTCAGGAGCAATGGTTTAAAAAAATACTACATAACTTGGGAGAGACTGGAGAGCACTATGTTGAGTGAACTAAATTAGACTCCTAAGGACAAATACTGCAAAAGACCACTACTCTAAAAATAGAAGGATAGAAGGTGAGCAATGACACAGGATGGCTATACTGGCAGCCCGTTATTGATTACATTGATAGTAAATTTGAAGGCTACCTAAATGCAGACTCTCTAGTGAACAGATGCCAGATGCCTGACAACACAGTGCAGTGTTGTTTATACACCAGTGCTCCTTTAGGACATAGACTTAAACTGCTGGATATTGACTTTGTGAAGTGCTTACATGATAAAGTGAATATCATTCTACTTATTGCCAAAGTGGACACACTGACACCAGAGGAATGCCAATAGTTTAAAAAAACAGTTAATGAAAGAAATAAAAACATAAAACTAAAATACATGAATTTCCAGAAACAGATGATGAAGAGGAAAATAAGCTTTTTAAAAAGATAATACCTCTTGTTGTGGTAGATAGTAATATTATCATTGACATTAATAGCAAAAGGGTCAGAGGAAGGCAGTATCCTTGGGGTGTTGCTGAAGTTGAAAACAGTGAACATTGCGATTTTACAATTCTTACAAATATGGTGATAAGAATACATATGCAGGACTTGAAAGAAAGATGTCACTAATAATGCACATTATAAGAACTCCAGAAGCAGAAAACTGGCAGCTGTGACTTATAATGGAGTTTATAACAACAAGAAGAAAGAGCAGTTTACAAAGAGCCCTCTGGCACAAATGGAAGAAGAAAGATGGGAGCATGTAACCAAGACAAAGAGGATGGAGATGGAGATGGAAATGGAGATGGAGATGGTGGAGATGGAGATGAAGGAGATGGAGATGATGAAGATGGAGATGATGGAGATGGAGATGGAGATGGAGATGAAGGAGGTGGAGATGGAGAAGGAGGTGGAGATGGAGATGGAGGTAGAGGTGGAGATGGAGATGGGAATGGGGATAGGGATGGGATGATGGAGATGGAGATGGAGATGGAGATGGCGATGATGGAGATGATGGAGGTGGAGATGATGGAGATGGAAATGGAGGTGGGGATGATGGAGATGGAGATGATGAAGATGATGGAGATGGAGATGGAGATGGAGATGGAGATGGAGATGGAGATGGGGATGGGGATGGGGATGGGGATGGAGATGATGGAGATGGAGTTGATGAAGATGATAGAGTTGGAGATGGAGATGATCAAGATGATGGAGATGGAGATGGAGATGGGGATGGGGATGGGGATGGGGTGGGGATGGGGTGGGGATGGACATGGACATGAACATGGGCATGGAGCAGGTGTTTGAGATGAAGGTCAAAGAAAAAAAATGTAGAAATTGAAGGACTCTGAAGCTGAGCTCCAGCAACATCATGAGAAAGTGAAAAAGAATTTTGGAAGCACAGTACAAAGAGTTAGAGGAGAAATATCATCGGTTTGAGGATGAGAAAGCAAACTGGGAAGCTCAACAAAGTATATTAGAACAGCAGAACTCTTTGAGAACCTTGGAAAAAAATAAGAAGAAAGAGAAGATCTTTTCAACTCTCTCTTGACCACATATTAGTTGCCAATATGCCAGCTTGGACATCAGTGATTATTGGATCCATTAGACCAGTATGCATCAGTTTTATCCATAATGATGGATTTAACAGAATAACAAATTTATTGTTGTTGCTGGAGATAAAGATGCCTTGAATTGTCTAAGGTTATTGTGTACTGAGAAAGTAACAGCTCTAAGTACTTTTCTTACTTTTTTTTATATTAAACAGATATTTCAGTTTCATGCAAGAGAACATTTTATTATTGTACAATCATGTTTTGGTGATTTGATTGTTTACAGGATATTCTAAAATCAAAGGACTATGGGAGGTTTTCATTGAGGGTGAATTGCCATAATATGATGCAAACTATGTTTCTTTATGATAATTATAATACAAAGTTCCATTCCATGCAGCATATACAATAATGTGATTTAGTCTAACACAGTTGACCCCATTTTTTACATTTCCATTGTTTAAAGATACACATGGGGAAAAAACCCTATTTGCTTACAATGCACGTAGAGCTCTTTAAATAACAACCATTTTGTTTGCTTGCTTGTTTTGAATTCTTTAAATATATATTATTCTCATTTAGTACCATCTTTGGCCAGAATCTCCTTACTGCTTCATTTTTGTTATAATGTTTAATTTAGATTTTTCCATATATTGGCCCTGATAAAATAGATACTGCATCTTTCATATGGTAAAAACTAACAAGGAAACTTGAACTCCCTTTTTACACTCTGTGGTAAGTAGCGGGGTGTGGGAAATGCATTTATAGATCATTTCCAGGCAGAATTATGAAGCTAATGACCAACCTGTTTCCTGTCTCATCCTTAACATCTCTGACACATTTGAGCCCATTGCTGCAGTCACTGTGTCAATCCACCTCATTTGGGATCTTCCTCTCTTTCACTGATCCTCCACATTTCCAACTATGACATCCCTTTCCAAGGAATAGCCTCTTCCAGCAATATGCTCAAAACATGGGAAATGAAATTTTGCCATTCCTTGCTTCTAAGGAACATTCAGGGGAGCTCTGGTGGCCTAATGATAAGAAGTTGTGTTGCAATCCTAAAGATATGCGGTGTGAATCCATCAACTGCTCTGCCAGAGAAGGATGGACAATCTCCTCCCAGGCGATCTGCTGCCTCTGACAACCCGCTGGAGGGTCAGCTATGGGTCAATTCTGACTCAACAATAATAAGAACAAGACATCGACAAGTAGCACTCTAGCTGCACTTTTCCCAAGACGTATCTGTTTGGGATTTTTGGCAATCCATGTGTTATTCTCCAATGCCAAAAATCGAAGGCATCAATTCATCTATCATCCTTATTCATTGCCAGATGCATAGTAAGTGACTGGAAAGACCACAGCATGAATCAGGTGTACCTTAGTCTTCAAACTGATCATTGCTTGTCAGTAATTTGGGTAAGTCCCTGACAGTAGGCTTACCCAATGCAATATGACTACTGATCTCCTGACTGCTTGACTAATGGTGTTGATTATGAATCCACATAAGATGAAATTGTTGACAATTTCAATCTTTTCTCCATCTATTATGATATTACCTATTGGTCCAGAAAAGAATTTTGTCTTTTTTATTCGAGATTAAATGTATATTGAAAGCTGTGCTCTTTGATCTTCTGAAGCAAGCATTTTAAGTCCTGAGCACTTTCAGCAAGCAAAGTGTATCATCTGCGTAATGCAGATTGTTGGTAGGTCTTCCTCTGGTCCTGATGCTACATTTTTCTTCATAGAGTCTAGCTTCTCAAATGATTTGCTCAGTGTACATATTGAATAGATACGGAGAAAAGATACAGCCTAGACATACACCTCTCCTGATTTTAAACCATGCAGTGTTCCCTTGCTCTGTGTACATCAATTTTTTGGTCTAGGTTTAGGTTTTGTATGATCACAATTAAGTGTTCTCAGATTCCCATTCTTGCCAATGTTAGGCATAGTTTGTTATGATCCACACAGTCAAATGCCTTTACACTGTCAATAAAACACAAATAAACATTCTTCTGATCTTCTCTGCCTCCAGCCAGGATCCATCTGACATCACCAGTGATATACCTGGTACCATGACCTCTTCTAAACCCAGCTTGAACTTCTGACAGCTCCCTGTCAATGTACTGTTTGAGGGTCTTACTTAACTGCAATTAAAGGATTCTAAAAATATAGTTACAGTTTACACGCAAAGATGATCTGAAATTGTATCCATAATGCATACCATACAAATGAAAGAAATGATAATGTAGTCATCTAAAGGCAAGGAATTTCAACAAGGAGAAAAAGTAGTATGTAGAAGTGCCTACAACATGGTCCTGTATTGCTACTATGAACAAGTTGCCTATTTCTCTCCAAGCTTCTTAGCTGCAAAAGCCAAGAGAGAAACTCTTTTGGTTTTAAAAGCTACAGTGATATAATGTCATTCCAAACTACCTTTTTCTTATGCCAAGACAGATTTCTAGGTAACCTTTCCCCAGGGAAAATCATTCCAATAACACTGCAAGTGCTTGTTGGACCTGAACTGTGGGACAACTCAAACCTTAGGGGCATTTTATGAGTTGCACAAGGCTTGGAAAACAATGTGGTGGCATAAGTACACCTGTGGACAGAATGAAATTCTAACCTTCAGTCTCTACAATACAGACCTAAGAATGAGGGTGTTAAAAACTAATCTAAGGGTGCCTTAGCTCTTCTGCATAGCAAAATTATGCAATGTAGTGCAATTGAAGAGAAGGGTGAGTTGTGAATATGAATTTTAGATTCTTTGTCTCAAGGAACGTTTTTGCTTAACTTTCAGGGGTCTATTGAAGTATTTCTATTCTGTGAAGTTCTGAGACCTTTCAGAATTCCCCAGTGTAACTCAAAGCAGTATCCATATAGACTAACATGCCCTTTATGTTAAATGTGTCTCAGTTATCATTATTATTTGTCCTTGTATCTGGATGTCAGCTAGACTGTGAGATCCCCAGTTGTATTCATCACTGAATTACAGGGCTGGCCTGGTGCCTTGTACAGTAATTGTGCAGCAGACCAAATACTATATGCTAGTCAGTGATCAACATGCCCAAAGTATGTGCGATGAAGCTTTAACATCCTTGCCTCCAAGGAGCATTCTGGCTGTTCTTTGTCCAAGACATATTTGTCTTTCTTTTTGCAAGTCCATGCAACACCAACAACTCAAAGGCATCAATTCTTGTGTCATCCTTAGTTGTTGTCCACTTCTCAGATGCATATTAGGACATAAAGATCACTGGCTCGAATCAGATGCAACGTACTTTGGGTATGTTGTTAGGAGAGGCTATTCCTTAGCAAGAGATATCATGCTTGGTAAAGCGGAGGGTCAGCTTAGGAGAAGAAGATGGATTTACACAGTGAATGCTGAAATGAGCTCAGTGTGTCAGGAAGTATGAGGATGGCGCAGGATGGGACAGGTTTCAGATCTGTTTTCATAGAGTTGCAGTGGGTCATACTTGACTCAATGGCACCTAACAACAACAGTCAATAATCAAAGTGCTTTACATATTATTATTAATTTAGTCCTTCCAATAGCTATACAGAAGTCCTTAGGTAATAGTTAATAGTTAAGGCACTTGGCTGCTAATGAAAGATTAGAAGTATGGATTTCAGCAGGTTGCCTGAAAGAAAGTCCTGGTAATCTACTTCTGAGAAAATCAGCCAATCCCAACTGAGCATATACACAAGTCATCATAGTTAATACCTGCTCAATGGTAACTGGTTGGTTTAACAACCTATAGTTATTTTTACTATACCCATTTTACAGATGAAGAAACAATAGGCCCTGAGAAAAATTTCTTTTTTGCTGGAAGTAAGTGGTCATTTACTCACTGCCATCGAGTCGACTCCAACTTATAGTGACTCTCACTCAGGTTTCTGAGGCTGTAAGTCTTGTTAGAAGGAGATTGTCTCCCACAGAGCTACTTGTAGATTCAAACACACTACAGGCCACACCATTAGCATTCCTTGGAAGTAAATGTTGGAGAGAAAACTTTACTAAATGCTCCTAACCAAAACCCTAGAATGAAGACAATATCAGAGCATTGTAAATTTTAAAGACGTGAGCAGTCTCAGACTTGAGGATACTAACACGTCAGTGAATACAATGAGGGCGAGGGTGGGAGGGAAATAGTAAATTATATACTTACTGGGATGCTTAAGTCTGAGTTCTCTGTCATTATCACAGTTACAGAACTGGAATGAGATTAAATGTAGGTGTTTTCCATTGTCAGGAATGAGATGTCTCTGTTTTCAGAACACTAAAGACTATTTTCAGAAGCTAAGAGACATCCCTAAGGGCAAGCATGGAAAGACCTAGTTAAGTACCTTCACTGATGTCCATTATTCAAAGTACAATATTGTTTTAAAATTTAGTAAACCAATTTTCATAGATTAAGTTTTTATCTTCCTAAAACATTTGTTTTAGCTGTCTGGGCCATGATCCTCCAAGTATTTGATTTAATATTGCAGTTGTGAAATTATCCCCCTTAACTCTATAAACCAATCAATTGCAGGAATATTAAGGATGGAATATAACACTTTTAATACATCTACAGTCCTAATCCAATGTAATTGGAGTTTCCCTGGGGGTTCTCTGCAACACTTTTCATTTTACAAGAGACAAAAGAAGTAAAAACAAAACAAAGAGAGAAGGAACATCAAACACCAAGAAAGAAGAGCCAGGAGTAGAGCATGTCTGCTATGCTTAGGTCCTTACACTGAGAACCTTGATGACACTGGAGAAGGCCAGGACACATAGAGCTCTCCAAGGAACACCAGGCCCACAAATGTTAAAAGGGCCACAGAAGTTGAGAGGAGACAAGGACTTTCCCTTAGACCTGACAAACAGAGAACAAATTCCACTATAGCCAACATCCTTAATTTGTATTTCTAGTCTTCTAAAAGTACAGGGAGCTTTTGTGGCATAGTGGTAAGGAGTTACACTGGCAATCCAAAGGTGTGTGGTTCAAATCCACTGTTGCTCCACAAGAGAAAAATGAACAATCACCTCCTATGCAATTAACTGCCCCTGAAAACCACTGAAGGGATCAACTATGAATTGATTCCGACTCAATGGTACACAACAACAATAACAAGCTTCCTAAAATGGGAGAGACTAAATTTCTCCTTGTTAAAGCCATATACTTGTGGGATTTCTGTTATGGCAGCATCAGATTAAATATCAGCTAAGCACATTTGTGACTGATACTACATTAACTTATTGTCAGAGTCAAGACAACAAAGATTCTCATCACTGGGCCAATTGGCAGCATCATGATAGGCGGTGAAGAGATTGAGATTGTGAACAGCTTTAGTTTGCTTGGCTCCACAATTCATACTCTTGGTACTAACAGCCAGGAAATCAAATGATGAATTTCATTGGGAAAGTCAGCTGTCAGGAACCTCTCCACAGTACTGAAGAGCAACGATGTCAGTCTGGAGACTAATGTACACCTGATACACGCCATAGTCTTTGCAATTACTTGTTGTGATTCAGAAAGCTGGACAATGACTAGGGATGATAGAAGGAGAATTGATTCTTTTGAGCTGTGGTGCTGGAGAAGAGTGTTGACTATACCATGGACTGCCAGGAGAACAAACAGGCTCATCCTGGAGAGGATGAAATCAGTTTACTCCTTGGAGACAAGGATTCTGAAGCTCAGCCTGACATACTTTGGAAGGAGAGAGCAGTCCTTGGAGAGGTAATTATGCTTAGGAGGATGGAGGGACAGAGTAAGAGAGGAAGACCCTGGATGAGATAGATTGACTAAGTGGCTGGAGTAATGAGTGGTAGGTCTATCGGAGACAGTAAAGTTGGTTCAGGATACAGCAGGGTTCAGAGATGTTGTACACAGTGTTGCTATGAGTCACAAGTGACTCAACAGCACCTAACGATAACAACCACAGACACTATTACTCTTTGATTCTAATTTCTCCTAAATGTTGACTGTGTTATTGTGGCTAGATTGTATTTGGCCTTTCTGTCCATGGTCTTGTCATACCCACCAGAGGGTTGGATAGAACTACACAAATAATGTGTTGTGGACCAACAAAAGGGTTGGAAAGTTTTTAATAGTGCAAGTAAGATGCATAGGAATCTGCAGGAGTAGGACCTTGCAAATAAGGTATGTGAAACTAGAGAGGTAATTGGTTAGTTTTGCAATTCTTGTTGTTGGTATTATGTGCCATTGACTTGGAACCAACTCATAGCTGACCCTCTAGAAGGTTTCCAGAGGCAACAAATCAAATGGGAAGAGATTGACCAGCTGGTGGATTCAAAATGCATACCTTTGCATTGGTAGAGCAGCTTCTTACTACGAGGCCAACAGAGCTCCTTTTTACCATCATAGTAAGTTTAAAAGGAATTATCTAAGTGGTAGAAAAGGGGAACCACCAAGAAGAAGAGTCAAGAGTGGAGCTTGCTTTTTGCACTGAGGACTTCCTAGACCCAAGAGACAGCTGAAACATGGAAACAGCAAGGAACAAGGGCAACAGAGGCAGTAGAACCAGGACAGTGGTACAATATTGGGTTTTCCATGTCCACAAAATGAGAAAGCTGAACACTTTCAGACAGGGTGCTTGCTGACAGAGCAGGGTACCTCTGGTACTTATCAGTGGAGCTAATGAGCTTTCTAACACTTGGTGGAGTAGCAGAGCAGAGGCCCAGACAGCCCAAGAGCCTTGTCCAAAGGTTCAGCTGAGAAGAGATTATCTTGACTAAGGAACTGTACACTGAGTCTTTCTTGATCCTGAATCTTAACTTTTCCTAATAAATGTCATAATAATGGGTATTACCTGTGAGCTCTGTGTTGCCATTGCAATGACTTATACAAATCAGTAAAGAATCAGGATGTGCCATGGGAGGGACAAATATTGCTAGAAATGGTGATAGGGTTGGAGAAAGGAGTCATGCCTCTGCCCCAGAATTTAGCCTTGGACTGCTGCTACTGATGGGAAGTCTCTCTCCAGATTAAGTTAGAAGTGGCCAGATGCCTCTGCCATGTCACTTTGATATGAATTTTCTTTCAATTCAAAGCACTAGAAATAACTGAGTTCATTTACTCTTAAATGGTCTGATAGTTTCCCCCATTGCATTTCAAGGGAAAGAACAACATGATTGTACTAAACTAATGTTGTAATTATACTACATTTTGATAAGTTCTGAAAAAGAATTAAGCCCTTTCAATATACTAGGCATATTTCTTTTCTAAAGGCACCCAAATAGGTTGACTACACTTATTTCTACTAATGAGATGTCCTTGAAATATCACTGCTCTGATTAGAGGCATAAATAGTGAATTTCATTAGGCTTCTTGAGTCACAATTTTGATGGCATAGTAAATCTCAGAACAACTGTGAGTGGGCAGATAAATGAAGAGCATTTGGGTATAATTAACTTATTCTAATGCTCCTACTAGCTGTCTTAACAATGCAATTCTAACTCTGTTTCAGACTGTTTTGTGTCTATGGAGCAATTTGGCTGTGTTAGAGGGATCTTTTCGTGCATCCAAAGGAATAATTTTAAAAAATTTTAAAAACCCCCATAGACCATCCTGAGGCATGAGGACATTGATTAAATTCTGTCCTTTATTTCACTAATATTTACTATAATTTGATTATAATCTAGTTGCTAATATCTGGCACATAGGGTGATAGAATTTTTATCATTTTATAGATAAAAAAATTTAATTTAAAAATTCTTAATATTTCCTATTAATTTTATTTTTACTTTGCCAGTTCTTGGACAATGATTCACCTTGGAATAAATCTTAATAAATTCTTAGGCTTTATTTGTGGGTGTGTGTTGACATTGAGGGTAGACAGTTTTTGTTTTGTTTATCACTGGCAATAAGAGACACACAAATAAAAAGCACAGAGAGATACTGTCTTATCTCAGTAGCAGTGGCAAAGTTTAGCAGGGCAGCAAGTAATAAATGTTGGAGAGGATGTGGTGAGATAGAAACTCTTATACATTGTTGGTAGGATTGTAAAATGGTGCAACCACTCTGGAAGGCAATTTGGCATTTCCTCAAAAAGATGAACATAGAAATTCCATATTAACCAGCTATCCCAGTGCTTAGAATATACCCTGAGAAAATGAGAACTGAGACACAGAGACTTGTACACCAATGTTTATAGCAACGTTATTTCCCACAGCAAGAATATGGAAATAGCTCAAATGTCCAACCACAGTGGAATGGATTGAGAAATTATGGTACATTCAGACAATGGAATACTATGCAGCATGCAGGCGCAATGATTTTATAAATTATTACCTGACTTGGGAGACTGCTCTTCCCCCCAGGAGTGAGGCCCTTGAGGTATGGCCTAGGGTATAAGGCAGGCAGTGGCTTAAATCCCTGAAGGGAGAAGGGGGGAGAAGGTGGCCAGGTTGTTCCTGGTTGACTCCACCCAGGGTCTCTGTGGGGTCTTGCTCCCTGTGCATGGCAGTTTATGTGCGCAAATAATCACAAGTTTTTTGGGTCATATGCTTTTTCTGGCTTGTGTTTAATGTGCAGTACTGCCCTTCCCCCCAGAAGTAAGGCCCTTGAGGCTAGGCCTAGGGTATAAGGAAGGCGGCTGCAAGCCTGGCTCAAATTGTTTGTCAAACATGCTTCTAGGTGGTATAGCACGGGTTTGTGCATTGCTGTACAGAGGTAACTCATGGTTGCTGTGATGCTAAACACTGTGACACTGATGTGCCAAATGTGATAATGGTTATCCATGGTGGATAATGTTTGGTGGAGCTTCCTGATTAAAACAAGCTTGGAAGCAGGAGTGGCATCCATTTCTGAAATGGCTTGCCTCCAGAAACTCTATGAACAGTGCTCACGTCTTTTGTTCATAGGGTTGCTATGAGTCGTCTACCTAACAACAACAACAACAACAACTTGGGAGGGACTGGAGAGCATTATGCTAAGTGAACTAACCTAGTCTCATAAAGACAACTAATGTATAAGACATTATTGTAGAACAAGTTCAAGGATACAAGGGGTGGGGGAGGGAACAGAGGGGTGAGGATGGGCAGGGACAGGGGGTTTAATCATAGGGTCGCACAATTTATTGGGTGGAGAGAGGGTTGAGTAAAGGAAAGAGGAAAGATCCAGTGTGAAAAACAATATATATGAACTTTGTGAATAAACCAGTATAAAATAAAATATAAAATAAAACAAAACAACAAAAAAGAAAAACTGGGGGCAGGGGGGTGGGGGAGGAATCAACAAAAAACAACCACACAACAAACCAGGAATGCTCATACACTAAGATGTACATGGAGTCACTGGGTGGTTCCAATTGTTAAAAAGCCTAACTAGTAACTAAAAGGTTGGAGGTTTGAGTCCGCCCAGAATTCACACAAAAGAAAGGCCCAGACAACTACCTCATCTCTCAAATCACTCTTGAAAACCTCATAGAGTACAGTCCTATTTTAATAATATTATGGTGACTCATGGGCTCACCGTAAGTCAGAAACAACTCAATGACAAGTGGCTTTTGGAAGTTCATGCCCATGGATGTGTCTGTTCACATCATTACCACAGAAGCTTTGAGGTGAGCAGAGTAGTAGTCCTGTGGAATGTGTCACATTCGGGATTTGTTTGGTTCCTCTTCGTGGTGTTGAACTTATATCTCTATTTCCAGTAAGTTTGAAATTGAATTGAAAGGCTTGATTATTTTCAGTTTCAACATTTTTGGGGTGGATAAGTTATCTGTTGATGCTATACAGTTCATGTTGCCTTACCTCTGCAGGCCAATGATGTCATATGGTCCTTTGTCTTAGAGCTCTCTAGGAAAACAGAACTACGAAGATATTTGTTGTTATTAGTTGCCTTTGCACCAATTCCAACTCACAGCAACCTATGTCCAACAGAACAAAACATCGCCTGGCTCTGCACCATGATGCTCACAATCATTGATGTGTACAGCCCAATGTTCTGTCACTGTGCTGTCCCATCTCATTAAGTGTCTTCCTCTTTTTCACTGAACTTCTACTTTGCCAAGTAGAAATAATGTCCTTCCCCAGGAACTTGTCACTTCACAGAAGCTGAGATGAATGAAATCGCTACATCCTGACTTCTAAAGAGCCTTCTGACTGTACTTCTTCTAAGACAGATTTCTTTGTTTTTAAGGCATTTTATCATATATTAAATATTCATTGCCAACATAATTCAGAGTCATCAATTCTTCTTTCTTCCTAATTTGTGGCTTGGCTTTCAATGAGGCTACTGAAAAATATTATGGCTTGAGTCAGATGAACCTTAATCCTCAAAAATGACATCTTTATGGTTTAAAGTCTTAAAGAGGTATTTTCCCCAAAGCAGTATATCATTTTCTTTCTTAACTACTGCCTCCATCTGTATTGATAGCAGATCCAAGTAAAATGAAATCCTTGACTACTTCAACGTTTTGTTTTTCTATTCATCATAATATTTCTTCTTGATCAAGTTTTAAGGATTTTTTGTTGTTGTGGAGATGTTTCAAGTTCTTATATTGGTGTTTTAAGTTCTCTTTGTTTTAATCAAAGAAGAACTAGGCCTCTCTCTAGAAGATTCTACAAGAATGACTGAAGTATAATGGTCAAGAGCTCAGCTACCAATCAAAAGGTTGATGTTTCAAACCTACCAGTTATTTTATGGGAGAAAAACGCCTGCACTTTTGCTCCTGCTAAAGAATACAGCTTTGGAAACCTTACAGGGAGGATCTATTTCATCCCATGGGGGTCATACAACAACAAAGTAAGTATGTATATAATCTATCTCATAAACTTGAGTCATGCAGGAGACACAATTTTGCTAGCAGAAAGTGAAGAACACTTGAAACATTTTCTACAGAAGATCAAAGACTACAGTCTTCAGATGGATTACATCCCAACATCAAGAACACAAAATTCCTCACCACTAGGCCAATAGGGAACATTTTGATAGATGGAGAAAAGATTGAAGTAGTCAACAATTTCATTTTGCTGTTTTGTTGTTATGTGAAGTTGAGTTGATGGCAGCTCAGAGTGACCCTATGTACAAAACAGCTCTGAACCCTGTCCTGAGCCTGTCTCACTGACTCCCACACTTCTACTCCCATTACCATGTCACTCCATCTCATCCTTAGTCTTTCTTTCTCTCCTGAGTTGTCCCTCCACCCTTTCAAGCATCATATCTTTCTCCAAGTACTGGTCCCTCCTGGCAACATACTCAAAGTATGTGAGACGGCGCTCCAAAATCCTTGTCTCCAAGGAGCAACTTGGCTTCACCTTCTCCGGGACAGACCTGTTTGTTCTTTTGGAAGTCCATGGTATATTCAATACTCTTCTCTAGCACCATAGCTCAAAAGGCATAAATTCTTATTCTCCCATCCTTAGTCATCATCCAGCTTTCTGATATGTAGCAAGTAATTGCAAAGACCCTGGCCTGGATTGGGCACACCTTAGTTTCTAGACTGACATCATTGCTCTTTAGCACTCTGGAGCGGTCTCTGACAGCAGGTCTTCCCAGTTCAATTTGTCTTTTGATTTCCTGACTGCTGGTGCCAAGGGTGTTGATTGTGGATCCCAGCAAGATATAATTGTTAACAATCTCAATCTCTTCTCCATCTGTCATGGTGCTGCCCAGTGGCCCAGTGGTGAGAATCTTAGTTTTCTTGATGCTGAGCTTCAGTC
>NW_006399891.1:5387585-5388872 GCF_000299155.1 Elephantulus edwardii | reverse complement strand
TCCACCTCATAGAGGGCCTTCCCCTCCTACTCTGTCCCTCAACCCTCCCAAGCATGATGTTCTTCTCCAAGGACCAGTCTCTCCTCACAATATGTCCAAAGTATGTTAGATGAAGCCTCAGAGTCCTTGCCTCCAAGGATCCACCCGGTTTAACCCTTTCCAGGATGAATCTGTGGGAGACAGAAAGAAATTTTAACATAATGCTCACTTCACTTCTGAAGGCAGAATCCTTTCTCAGGAAACCTCTGGTTTTGCTCTTAAGGCCTTCACTGATTGGTTGAGTCACATCACGTTGTGGAAAATAATCAGCTTCAGTTAAGTCCAGCTGATTTAAATAAGGCCAAATGATTTAAATGTTTATCACCTGTAAATGCCTCATAGTAGCCTCTAATGAAGTGTTTGAACAACTGGGCACCATCTGTCATTAGGTGCCATCAAGTTGATTCAAAACAATCCTATGAACAGCAATTTGAAACTCTGTCCTATCCTGCACCATTCTCACAATCTCCACCAAGCTTCAACCGGTTGTTGCAGTCACTATGCCAATCTACCTCTTTGAGGGTCTTTCTCTACTTTGCTGACCCTCTACTTTCCCCAGCATGTCTTTTTCTAAGGACTAGCATCTTTGACAACATGCCTAAAGAAAGAGAGACAAGGTTTTACTATGTCTGCCTCTAAGCAGCACCCTGTTTGCAATTCCTCCAAGACATAGTTGCTAAATGCCATCACTTAGACAAGTCCATGCATGAAATGAACCATCTCCTTTCTGTGATCTTGGTGACAGAGGTGATGGCCAGTCCCTCAGTTATAAAGGTATTTTTCTCACTTTACCATCAGCAAGTAACCAAGCATTGTTGAATATATTTGCTTCTTTAGAGCAGGGTGAGGGGAAGATTCACAGAATACCCTATTCCCACCAGCTTCCACATACAGTGAGTAAATAATCCTAGAGGGAACACAGGGCTAGGCAAGCTGGGTCAATTCTGTTTTAAAACCATTGTAAGAGTAAATATGACTGAAAATCTAAGTCAGAGATTTGAGGGAAAACTTTAGGGTTTTTTACTTTTAAAAAGGCAGTGGGCTGATGTGAATCAAAATTCAAAGCTCTTAAGAGGTGTGTAGAGAAGAGCCTGCTCTACTGTGATGTAACAAACCTACTCTCCAACAGAGACTTCACACAATAACGATCATTCTTTTTTAAAAATTTTTTTTCTTTTATTTTATTTACTTATTTTTTAATTTTGAAGAACACCTGTATTCCTGGAAAAATTACATGCTGGGTTCTGG
>NW_006399891.1:5377246-5387485 GCF_000299155.1 Elephantulus edwardii | reverse complement strand
ATTTTTGTGTGAGTGTACCATCAAATCAGATCTGACTGGTACAGGAGGAGATTGTCCCTCCTTCCCCGGCAGAGCATCTGGTGGATTCGAACCGTGCGCCTCTGGGATTGTAGTTGCAGCTCCTTGCCACTAGGCCACCAGAGCTCCCCAATAACAATCATTCTTAATGTCTTGGGTTGGGGTGGGGGTGCGGATAGTTCAGCTGTCTCAGGGATCCTCAGGCCGCTGTTGTCTGATGTTGGCTGGGGCTGAGGTTACCTCAAAGGCTTCTTCACTCGCACTGCAAGGTGTCTGAGCTGGGTAGACTCAAGCAGGTGGGACTAGAACAGCTAGGGTTCCTTGCACATCTCTCTCTTGTTCCTGCTAATATGGTATCTCCACAATGGTCATAGGGTGTCAGGATTTGAGGGCATCTGAAGCCTCCTTGAGTGAATTTCCCAAGGGCAGCCTGCAGAAATGGCATCATTTAGCACCACTTCTACTGCATTCTGGGCACTAAGGCAGTTGAAACGGTCCACCAAGACTCAAGGGATTGGTCATAGACTCCGCGTCACCATGGGAGCAGAGTCAAAGCATTTGTTAATTGTGCTTTTAAGCTACCACATTCTCCCTCCTGTCTTTCATCAGATATCCAGTCACTATTTCTAATACAGCCAATGTTGGTTCCTGTGTTTAAGAGATACTTTCTACCCATGCAACATACATAGATACCCTCTTCCCAGCTGACACAGTGTATGGAGTGTTCTGTACTTTGAAAAATAGTTAATGGAGATTGTTCAACTCAGACCATGAAAGGATTCCTACTCTTTTTTTTTAAAAAAAAAAAAAAGTCTTTGCATTTATCCATGTTATGTTTAACCAGTCCCTCTTTAATACACGTTTTGGCTATTTTTAATCCTTTAATGTTACAAATAGCATCACCATATAGCGCAAGGTTCATATCTGACAATCACTGAGTTGCCATGAGTCACAGTTGACCCAGCAGTGAGCCACTGGTGCTCTGTTGGACAGGGATTTGCACTGACAACCCAAAGTCATGTGTGTGGTTGGAACCCTCCAGTGGCTACGCAGGAGAAAGCTGGTCAGTCTCCTCCCATTGCAGTGTATAGCCTTCGAAACCTAACAGAGAGGCACTGTGAGTCAGACCTGAGTTGAGAGTAGTGGGTTTAAGATTTTTAATTTGAGAAATAATTTTTAACAATTAATTTTATTATCATTTTATTATAAATGAAAAGTTATTTAAAAATAACTTTGACTGCCACCCAAGCAGATATATGCACACCCATGTTTATCACAACTTTGTTCACAATAACAAAGAGTTGGAAGCAACCCAAGTGCCCATCAGCAAACAAATGGATAGAGAAGCTGTGGTATATTCACACAATGGAATACTATGCTGCATTGAAAAGCAGGGAACTCATGAAATATTGTACGAAATGTGTGACCCTGGAGGAGATGATGTTAAGTGAAATATCTCAGTCACAAAAGGACAAATACTGCATGGTGCTACTGTTGTAAAGCAGGACTGACATCGGAGTTGGGGGGAGACTGAGAAAGACGGGATAAATTACATATGCTGCATTGAAATAGGTAAGAGAGAGAACTGTTTAAAAGGGATATATGATTAGGTATTATTGTCATGACAGGAGTCCAGAGTGAAGACTACATAGTAGAGTGGACATGGGGGAAGGGATTGTATAACAATTGAAAAATTTTTCTTCAAAGAGAAGAGTGAACTTGGGGCGGGGGAGCGGTGGGTAGGGAGAAAAGTGCAACAATGAATGAATGGAAATCCAAAGTCTCCGTAAATTTTCATTAAAATTAATAATAATAATAAAAGAAAAAATAAAAGTTTAAAACGTTTAAGTCATTCAAGCTTAAAGTAAAAACAATTAACATTAGTAATGCTTATTACGTATGAGAATCATACTAAGTACTTTGCATAATTCATTTCATCATCCCCACATCTCAAATTACTATTTCTCATTTGCAGAAGAAACTAAGACTCAGAGATGTTAAGTAACTTGCTTTAACTCATAAGGCTAGGCCACAGTGGAGCTAGGATTTGAACTCACGCAGTCTTCCACCAGACTCCACAAACTTGAAATTATAACAGCATACAGTTCAAACCTATCAGCTGCCCCATGCGAGGAAAACAAGCCATCTCCTTCTATGCAATTTATTGCCTTTGGAAACCTACTGAAGGATCAGCTATGAGTTGGTTCCAATTCATTGGTACAAAACAACAACATAACATTGCAGCTACTGGCCCCTAGTTCACATTCCTATCACCAGACTGGGCAGAAGGCTGTTGACAAATGAAGAACGGTAAATCATGAAAGTTAACCAGCTAAGTCTAATAGGAACAGACTGGCATCCACATGTCTGCTTGTTTCCCTTAGCCCAATTTTGGAGTGATACTGTTGAAAGATGTTTGGAATTATTACATGAAAAGTATTTGGAACTTAAGCTCAGCTTTTAGGAAAAGATAATCAGTGTTTCCTCTCTGTCATTCCCACTCCAGCCCCTTTGGTCTGGAATGTCTCTATGCATTTATTACTCACAACAGTTGCTTTGAGTTTGTCAGCGCATTATTATGTCATTTTGCTTAAGAAATACAGCATTTTTTCTCTCCACTGCAAACACTGGATTCGTTTTGGTTTGCCATGAACATAAAACAAATTTCCCTTCATCAGAGTAATACAAAAAGAGCCTATAAAATTGACATACAGTCATGCATCATTTACTGCCCATGATAAATTTGTAAAATAGGATGTTATATGATTTGGATATTATACAAATATTGTTATCACATATAGGCAGTCACCAGATTATGAATGACTTCTCTTCACAAATCTTTAAGTGAAATTTTTTTTAAAAATTGCAACAGTTAGGAGTAATTTGTATCTATTTTCACTCTAGTGTTTGATTAGACTACAGTACAGAATATACTTTTTTATGCATAAAAAAAGACATTACAGAAACACTTGTAGGTACACTCCATCATTACCAGGCTGTGCCAAGAAATCTGGAATACAGCTACCTGGCCAACTGACTGGAAGAGATCCTTACTTGTTCTCATTCTCAAAGATATTGATCTAACATAATGTGGAAATCAATCAATATGATTGTTATCATATGCAAGCAAAATTTTGCTTAAGATTATTCATAAGTGGCTGCAATCATATATTGACAGAACTTCCAGAAACTCAAGTGAGATTTAGAAAAGGTCATGACACCAGGGTTATCATTGCTCATTGCTGATGTCAGAGGGATCTTGGCAAAAAAGCAGGACAATGTATCAGGATAATATATAACTGTTTTATTGATGTATAACTGTATTATGCAGAGACATTTGGCTGTGTGGATCACAACTAATTATGGCTAACACTGGGATAATAGGAACTCCAGAACAAATAATTGTGCTCACATGAAACCTAGACCTAGACCAAGAGGCTGTCGTGCAAACAGAAGAAGGGAGCATTGTATGATTTAAAATAAAGATGTGCATCAGGACTTCTAGCCTTTCTTCATACCTATCCAATCTGGATGCTGAACAAATCATTCAAGAAGCTGGACTCTAGAAAGAAGAATGTGGCATCAGGATCAGAGGAAGACTCACCAACAACATGTGTTACACAGATGACACACTCTTACTTGCTGAAAGTGAGGAGGAATTGAAGCTGTTTCTGCAGGGGATAAAGGACTATAACATTCAATATGAGTTACATCTCAACATCAAGAAAAGTTCTCATTACTAGGCCAATAAGCAGCATTATGATAGATGGAGAAGAAATTGAAGCTGTTAATTATTTCATCTTGCTTGGATCCACAATCAACATCCTTGGTACCAGCAGTCAAGCAGTTAAGAAATCAAAAGATGAGTCATCCTGGGAAAATGTGCTGTAAGCTACCTCTCCAGCGTCCTCAAGAATAACAAAGCAATGATGTCCGTCTAAACAGATCTGCCTCAGAGAAAGTGAAACAAGAGTGCTTCTTGGAAGTAAGGGCAGTGAAGCTTCCTCTCACCTATTTGGGGCATGTTGTTAGGAGGAGTTAGTCTATGGAGAAGGACATCATGCTTGGACAGGTCAGTGGAAGAGAAGACCCCAGCAAAAAAAAACAAAAGTGACTGCAGCAATGGGCTCCAGTGTGCCGGAGTTTTTGAGAATCCCACAGGATAGGACAGGATTCAGATCCATTGTTCACAGGGTCCCTATGAATCGCTGTCGATTTGACAGCACATAACAGTGTAGTATATAGTGTACATTTTGATTAGTAAAAAAGACATTAAAGAGACACATGTATATATGCTAAATTACCTTTAGCATAATAATACAATTAATACTAAGTGTTGCTGTGCAGCGTAAAATAGTACTCATTTGTTGTTGAGTACTTGAGTACTTCACTTGCCCACAAACACAGGCACAGTCACGTAGTGGCCCAGCGGACTTGACCTGGTGAATGACTGTGGTTGTGTTTGACCTTTGTTATTACTATGACTTTCTTTCTGATTAATATTTAAAAAATATCTTTAGCCTAAGCAAGAAAGACATCATTAATATGACCTCAAATCCAAACAAAAGCATCTTGCTTTGGAAAGTATTCATTTCTTTTTAATGTTTATGTCAGTTTTGAAAGAATGGCCTCTTTAGAAAGTTTATCCACTTGGAATATCAACCACACAAACTGCCACTTTTACTTAACTTACTTACTTAACTGCTGAGCTTCACTAGAATTTGTCATTGTCTTACCCCTCCTGCAGTGAAATTCATTAATGATCTTGTATTTATAGCTTCTGTGGAAAAGGTCATCTTCTTTTGTGTACTGTTCTCTTTTAATTAATTTCAGAGTCTTGAAAGAGAATTTAAACCTAAGAGTCCTTCTGCTAGATTTCTTATTTTCCTCTTTAAGATAACAATGTGATTCATATTTAAAGGATCAAACTAGCTTTCTTCAGCTTTAAAGCAGTCATTCAATATAATTCATTTGAGAGAATTTTGGAAATTGTACTTGGATTCAATCTTGTAACTAACTTGCTCTAAGCGGAATAAGATTACCAAACCCTCTGCTCTAAGTAGATTCAGCATATAGTGACTCTCGGAACAGAAAGCTTTGTCCCTTTGAGTTTCCAAGGCCACATTCTTTACAGAAGTAGACTGACACATCAATCTCCTACAGAAGTGCTGGGGTTGATTTTGGTTAACTGCTGAGCACTTTCATTACTGTGCCACTTAAACCTCTCTGAGTAAAGTTAGGAGACAAAAACAGGTGGTCTGGTAAGAAACAGACTATTCCTCTTACCTCTTTGATGAGATCCCTTCTCTCCAGTCAACCACCCAGCAGGTCACCCAGACAAGAGACATGGGGTAGGTACAAGGGCACTGCTTCAGTCTTGAAGATCTTGTTGTTGTTATCAAGTGCCGTCGAGTTGTAGACGACTCATACCGACCCTATGAATGAAAGACCTGAACACTTGTATAACTTTCATCATTTTTCCAAGTTCATAGGGTTTTCGGGGGCAAGCTATTTCGGAAGTGGATGCCACACCTGCCTCCAAGCCTGTGTTAATCGAGAAGCTCCACCAAACACTGTTCACTGTGCGTAACCATTATCACATTTGACACATCAGTGTCACAGTGTTTAGCATCACAGCAACCACAAGTTACCTCTGCACAGCAAATGGACAGACAGTGCTATACCACTTAGAAGAATGTTTGACCAAAAACAATTAAGACCAGGCCTGAGGGCTTCAGAGTAAAATCACCCACCTTTGGCTTGATAACATAACTTTCTATCCACTAGGCCAACAGAGCTCTCTCGTCGTCGTCGTTGTTGTTGTTGTTGTTGTTGTTGTTGTTAAGTGCTGTCGGGTCATAGATGACTCATCATGACCGTATGAATGAGAGACCTGAACACTTATAAACTTGCATTGTTTTTCCAAGTTTGTAGGGTTTCCGGAGGCAAGCTATTTCAGATGTGGGTGCCACCCCTGCTTCCAAGTTTGTTTTAATCAGGGACTTAGCAAATAAAAAGAATAAATATTTATAAAGTTTCTACTTGATTGTTTCTTTTTCTGTTGTTAGTTGCCACTGAGTCCAAATAAGACTCTTACCATCTTCATGATCTCTAATATGTTTAAACCTGTTGTGGAGGTTATTATTGTTGAGCCATCTCATTGATTTCCCTCCTTTTTGTTGATTCTCTACTTTGCCAAGTAGGATGTCTTTTTTCCCAGAAACTCGGTGTTTCCTGATGGCATGCCCAAAGCAAGACAAAGTGTGGCCGTCCTTACTCCTAAGGAGTATTTTAGTTGCATTTCTCCTAAAAGGGGTTTATTTGTTCTCTGGCCGTCTCTGATGCACTACTTTGCCAATGAGTGTATTCTGCCTTATAATGAACCTATACAAAAATAGGACTGTGCTACAAGCTTCCAAGATGTCAGATCTCCTCAGAAGCAGACTGTGCAATGTCTGGTGGGTTCAAATTGCCAGCCTTGTGGTTCGTAGCCAAGCATTTTAAGTGTTGAGCTACCAGGGCAATATCCTTTGTTAACACCACAGAATTCAAGTACGTAGTTTTTTTTCCTTATGATTGATAACTCTGAATAAATTGGAAAAATAGAAAATAGGAAAGAGTTGAAAAATCCATTTGTCCTGGATTTTTCATGCCGTGGATTTTCTCAAAAACAGTAGATTTTGTGAATTCTGAACACCTCTATGAGAATCTATCCTTTCGATAATAGAATCAAGTAAAATGAAGAGCCCTTGCTCAAGTTCAAGGTCAACTGGAAGTCAGGAAAAATTTGGCTTTAAATTTTCTGTTAATTATTTAGTTCCTCTCTCTTTGATATTTACATTTGTTAATAATTTTTTTTCTTTAAAACTGGATGAAATGAGTCTAAAGAATTTTTTCAAAAGAAAATCAGCTTTTGATGTTTTTGTTACTAATAAGCACATTCTTCTATTTTTGGCTCCAGGCCCTAGAAGTCTTTTTTCATTATCCAAGGGATTGAGTACACATGAGCATTCATCTAATGCTCAGAATTCCCATATGCTCCATTGACAACTGACTGTAAGAACATCAATCACCATGTTATTTGAACTCTTACAGGTTCAAATCTTAAAAGGATGATATAAACCTCTTTATTGATCTTATTTTCTTCTTATTCTCTAGGTAAAATCATTGCCTTCTGATGAGTCAAAGGTCAATGAAAGAAATGCTTTGGTCAATCCCTATTTAATTTCGATGACCAGTCAGCTATATTTTTTATTATTATTATTTTTGTGTGAGTGTACCATGAAATCACTGGTACAGGAGGAGATTGTACCTCCTTCCCCGGCAGAGCATTTGGTGGATTCGAACCATGCACCTCTGGGATTGTAGTTGCAGCTCCTTGCCACTAGGCCACCAGAGCTCCCCCAGTCAGCTATATTTTTAACAGCAAAGTTGACTACCTTGGATCAGGGTTGTGGATCATTAGTAGAAATTTTGCCTTCTGTATGGAATGTCTGGGCTTCATTCCTGATCAGTGAACCTCAGTCACGGCCACTGCCTTCCAATCCCTGGAGGCCACTTTGTTCTTGTGCTGGATATGTTTCAATGGAGCTTTAACAGCAGACTAGGATAAAAGACCTAGCAAATTGCTTCTAAAAAGCAGCCATTGGAAGCCCTATGGTTTGCAACAATTTGATTTACAACCAGTTGTGTGAAGATGTGCATGGGGCATGTGTGGGCAGCCAACTCCATGGCAACCAGTGACTACAGTGATAGAGACCATGCTCTATACCTGTGGTGACTCATCTTCCAAAGAACTTTCTTGACCACAAAACGATGAACAAAAATCCCAGTTTTTCTTCCAGCAAGAATAAAATCCTGTGAACTAGGTTCTACCAGATGCACTCATACAAGAGATTTTATCCTGGAGAGTGTTAAAACAGGCTGCTCCTTGGAGGCAAGGATTCTGGGGTTTCGTCTGACATACTTTGGACATGTTGTAAGGAGGGAGAGGTCCTTGGAGAGGGACATCATGCTTGGTAGGGTGGAGGGACGGGACAAGAGGGGAAGACCCTCTATGAGGTGGATTGATTCAGTGACTGGGGTAATCAGGATGAGTGTGTCAGAGGTAGTGGGATCGGCACAGGACAGAGCAGGGTTTAGGGCTGTTGTACATAGGGTCGCTATGAGTTACAAGCGACTCGACGACACATAACCAAAACAACAACAAACAACGAGTGAGAAACACTTTATTTCTTCCATTTTATTAGCTCAGTTGGGGTTATTAACAATTGCTATAGGTCCACAATCAACACTTGGTACCAGCAGCCAGGACACAAAAAGGTGAATTACATTGGGAAAGTCTGCTGTCAGAGACCTCCCCAGAGTACTGAAGAGCAATGATGTCAGTCTGGAGACTAAGGTGTGCCTGATCCAGGCCATGACCTTTACAATTACTTGATATGCATCCGAAAGCTGGAAAATGACTAGGGGTGATAGAGAACTATGGTGCTACAGAAGAGTGTGGAATATATCATGGCCTGCAAGGAGAACAAACAAGTTTGTCTAGAGAGGGAGAGACCAGGCTGCTATTTGGAGGCAAGGATTCTGAAACTTTGACATACTTTGGACATGTTGCAAGGTTAGACCAGTCCTTGGAGAGGGACATTATTCTTGTGAAGGTTGAGGGACAGCACAAGAGAGGAAGACCCTCAATTAGAGAGATTGATTCAGTGACTGGAGTAGTAGGGGTAGGTGTGTCTGAGACAATGAGATTAGCACAGGATAGAGCAGAATTTAGGGCTATTGTTGCTATGAGTCGCAGGCGACTAGAGAGCACAAACAACAATAGGTCCAGTACAGCCAGGTTATCAGCGTCTAAGGTGACGGTAGCATTTCCTCATCAGGCCATTTCCATGGTTTGGTTTTGAATGTGGTTCCTGGAAGCTCAGCCCCTAGCCGATTTATCATCCTCCTATTTTCTCTGAGAACTACTGAGTATACAGCGATAAATCATTTTTCTGAATAAGCTAGCCAGCCTGGATTCTATTTTTGGCATCTAAAGAATCCAGATTGATATTCTGAGACGCTAGAAAATCTTAATATTGAGAGAATTTTTAACAGACACTAAGTCCAAGTGGACTCTGGTTAGAGGTTATTTTGGGAACAAGCTTTACTGATTAAATGCACACTTGCCCCCATTACCTCAGTCATTGTGTCAATCCACCTCATCCAGTGTTTCCCACTGCATTGTCCCTCCACCCTTCCAAGCATGATATCTTTCTCCAAGGACTAGTCCCCCCCTGGCAACCATCCCTAAGTATATGAGACAGAGCTTCAAAAATCCTTGCCTCCAGAGAGCAACTTGGTTTCACCATCTCTAGAACAGAGCTGTTTGTTCTCTTGGTATGTTCAAAACTCCAGCACAGCAAATCAGAGGTGCACTGACAGCCTTCCAAATAAATCCTCCTGTTCTGCTTATGTATTTTTAATGTCTCAGAATTCTCTATGTTCTCTAACAGTTCCTTCTTTTACAGCACTCTGACTTTTCTGATATCCAGTAATATTGCTTCTATCTTTGAAGATATTAATACTAATTTTATCTTAAAAGTTTCTTTCCTTTAATACTTCATTTTTCCTTCAAGATATCTTTCTGTTTGTGATTTGTTTGTTTGATCTTTATCTTCTATATCAGAGGCATTCTTCAGCTATTTGGCATTTGCTCACTTTTAATTGTACTTGAATGAAAAGTTGATTGGAAGATCTGAGATTTATTGGATAACAATCTGACTGGGTCTTTTGTTGAGGGAATTTTTAAGATTTTCCTCCATGGTCTGCTCAAATCATGCAGAAAAAGGTCTTCCAGTCTTTTATCCGGAGCATACAGGCTGGTTTATCCTAATTCTGGTAACCGACTGGCCAAAGAAAGTTGGTACCTATATACACTTCGAGATCCACTTACTGCCCTCTTTATAGTACAGTGCCCTTTATCTTAGCCCAATATAAGCCCCTCAAGTTCAGTGTACCTCTTTACTCAGAATACAAATATCTATTCTTGTTAAAATATTCAGGAGAAATCATCCTGTATCAGGGTGTAGAGGAGATTTAGGGATCTTTTAAAAAGTTTTCATAATCTTCTTTATTTTAGGCCATCTCCTTCACTTCCATTTTCAAAGTAACTTAGTGTCATCAATTTCCAGAGTCTTTTTTTAAACATTTTTAATTTTATTTTATTTAAATTTA
>NW_006399891.1:5367969-5375640 GCF_000299155.1 Elephantulus edwardii | reverse complement strand
AATGCAGCATAGTATTTTATTGTGTGAATATACCACAACTTCTCTATCCATTTGTTTGTTGATGGGCACTTGGGTTGTTTCCAACTCTTTGCTATTGTGAACAAAGCTTCAAAAACATAGGTGAGCATATATCTGCTTGGGTGGAAGTTCTGGTTTCTTTATAGTATATTCCCAGTACTGGAATTGCTGGATCAAGTGGTATCTCTATTTTCAACTTTTTGAGAAAGCGCCATACTGCCTTCCATACTGATTGCATGATTTTACACTCTCACAGTGGATTTTAAACAGTGAATTTTAAGCCTGAATTTGATCTGCTCAATTATTTGTCCTGTTTCTTTCTAGCTTATAAATGACTGTTAATGACATTGCTCTAAGTCCTAGCTTACAGTTTTATATCTTTCTAAATAATATGTAACTGTAGTGTGATGGTAGTAAGGATTGTACAGGATAGGAAAAGGTTTACATTTGTTTTTCACAGGGTTGCTGTGATTTGTAACCCACAGACAGCACCTAACAACTGCAATACAAGAACAATTTATGTGGTTTCTGAAGGAGTGAGACTAGGATGAGTGTGTTCCATTGATTTTACCTAGAATTTTAGTGTAGAAACCTCTATCAAACAAAACTATCTTTAATGATCACTTTCCAACAAAGACTGAAAGAATTAATTTCTTGTAGACTTCCACTGGGGGGAGGGGCAGTTACTAAGGAATGTATTTTAAAAAAAAAAATAAGAAAATTGAGCCCAAAAGGAAGGGGTATCATTTAAGAAATCAGTAAACTAAAGCCTGGTGGGGAACCGTGGATGCCATCTTCAGGGGGGTGGGGTTATTCTTTGCTAAAAAGGTAGTTAGTTGCCTTTGGCCCAGTAGGGAACATGTGACTGAGATGCAGTCTGCATCCCTCTAACACAGGGCATTTCGATTCTATCTTACTGGCTAGTTTTGCAATAGGGTCTAATGATGTAGTTTCCTATAGCCTAGCCTGTCTCCCCTCCCTTGGCAGAAATTCTTTGAGGCCACTGAATTGATATTCAAAAACCTATTTTAAACTTGTTATAATATGACACACATATGAATTGTATTTGACTTGATGGCAATTGATTTTATTTGTTGTGGGTAAGTAGATAAACAGAGCTTCCCTGCAGAGAGGCTGGGGGTCTGGCCACTCAACCTCCGCACTCACACCTGACACCAGGGTGTCCAAGCCAGGCCAGCAGATTTCAAGTCAGGGGCCAGACTGAGAATATCTCTGAGGAGGTGTAAAAAGTGTACCTTACTGTGATGGTGGTCAGCTTAACATGTTTGTATATGACTTTTATAAGTCTATTAAAAATTGGCCTTAATTTTTTTTTTAAAAAAAGGCATCCATAGAACAAAACAAATTCTATGTATGCATCAACAATATGCAAGCTACCACAGCATAACAAATAATTTCCTAGTCATAAGTGAATTAAGTGAATTGATGTTGGCCATTTTGAATCAGACAATAGTATGATCTCCTGTACCAGGAAGGACAAAAGTGAATTAATTATGTGTGTCATCAAAAAGAACATTGCATAGATATATGCCCACTGAGGTTCATCGTCCTGTGGTTCACAGTCCCCAAAAGATGGAAACAACCTATATATCCTTCAATGGCTGGATGACTAAAACAAAATCAGACCATGAGACTTCCTTGCAATGAAATAATATGCAAAAATGAATAACAATAAACCCATGAAACATCTCACAACATGAAAGAAGCTGAAGGACATCATTCTGAGTGAACTGTCAATCACCACAGGACAAATATTGTATGAGACCATTATTATGAAAGGGACTTCTTAAGTCCTACTGGTAAAAAGCTGAGCTGCAATCCCAAAGGCATGGGATTCAAATCCACCAGCTGCCCTCTGGGAGAAAGATAGGCAATCTCTTCTGGCGCGATTTACTGCCTGTGAAAACCCGCTGCAGGGTCAGGTATGGGCAGTTCTGACTCAATAGTAACACAACAACTATTATGAAAAGTGAAGAATAAATTTACAAACAAAAGAAAAACATTGTTTGATTGTTACTAGAGATGGGATGAGAGGAGGGACCAATCAGTGACTAAAGAGTACACCACTGTTCTTCCTCTCATCCGTTCCAATGAAGCGTTCATTATCTCTCCAAGGGATGTATGATCAGACAGTGTATGTATGACAGCAATCTGCAACAAGAGGTGCATTGCAAAGTGGATGAGAAGAGGAAGAAGGGAGGATAGGCAAGAAAATGTGCAACAATGAATGAATAAAAATTTTTAATATGAAAAACTTTATATTTTGTCTGTTTGGGTTTTTTTGGGGTTTTGTTGTTGTTGTTGTTTTCTGTTGGGCTGGAAGAAGCAGAAGAAGGTGGTGCTCACCAGCTTTTTACATGCACCAACGCAGCTATCTCAGGACCAACTTGAGGCTGAAGAAAAGGAAAAATCCCAGAGTCACAGCCTCACAGGTCTCTTCCAGAAGACAACCTCCTCCTTGCAGGTACCAAAAGGCTGGTACCTCAGTTATCAGAGGACTTTGGAGGTGGAGGTACTTTTCCAGAGATCTATGTGGCCCAGTATCCACTGGATATGGAACAAAAAAAATTCTATGGATTCAGGTGAATGCAGAAGGAAAAATAAATATGATGCAATTCTAGCAAGTACATTGACCAGGTTCCCAAGAAAGTTATGAATGCAGATGGCCTAGACCTACAAAGACCTGATGAACAAGCCAGTAAAGAGGTAAAAGACAAGGGCAGACTTGGGACAATCTGTATCGCAGAAGATGGCTGCAGCTCTTCCAGCTCAAGCAGCTGACAAATTGCTCAGGACATCCGGTACACGCCGTCTCAGCTAGGAGTGGCTTTCAATTCTGGCTCTAAAGAAAGAGGTATTCAGATGGTGGAAATGAAAAGAGATCCAATGGAGCCTCCAAGATTCAAGATGATGGAGAAAATTCCCCGGGGACCACCTTCTCCTCCAGCACCTGCCATGCGTTCTCCTAGCCAAGAGATGAGAGTGAAGGAATAGCAGCAGTGAAAGATTCCTCCTCACATTTCAAGTTGGAAGAATGGGAAAGTTTATATAACTCCATTAGATAAGCATCTGGGTGTGGGTGGAAAAGGACTACAGGCAGCTCATATAAATGAAAAATTTGCGAGGCTAGCCCAAGCCCACTACCTTGCTGAGCAGAAGACTCAGAAAGCTGTGGAAATGTGTGTCCAAGTACAGAGAAGGATGGTTCAAAGGCAAAGAAGAGGCATAAAGAGGAATTTGAAAAATGTCCCAGAAAGGCAAGGAGAGAGAGCTGGGATCAAACCCATGTGGAAAGAGATGATAGAGAGTCTCAGGGAAGAGATGAGCTTGGGCATGAGAGGAGGACAAAGAGACAGCATGATGAGAGTCTGTCCAGGGCAGCTTCTAATAAGAGCTCAGAATGGCAGAGAAATGAAAACGGAGATAGCAGTGATATCATTGGTCTTGATGTGCCTAATCCTTGACCTGCAGGGAAGTTCAAAGGCTCTTCCACCAAACCAAGGGCATGGGGAGTGGTTTTGCAGGTGGAGAAGATGACATTTATAATGTTGATGATCAAGCCTGGAGAGGTGGTAAAGACATGGCCCACAGTATTTATGGGTCCAGTAAAAATTTGGACAAGGACATGTATGATGACCACCTAGACGCCATAATCAAAACCAACAGATTTGTTCCTGATAAGGAGTTTTCTGGCTCAGACCGCAGGCAGAGAGGCCGAGAAGGACCTGTTCAATTTGAAGAAGTTCTGATTTGAGCAATTTTTTGGAAGAAGCCAAAGAGCAGGGGTGACTCTAAAAGGCCCTCAGACAGCAGCCACCCCAAGGAGCATGAACAAGAGGCAAGAAGATGAGGGAGGTGTAGACGGGCTTCTTCCCAGAATGAATGAACTGTGATGTGTAACGCTGACACAAGTCTCAGTGGTGGAACACTTTGTAAACGCTCAGGGTAAAACTCAAATCTGGATGCCAGATCCCAGCACTATTTTTTATTGCAGGAAAAAGAGGATGTTAAAAAAAATATCTACTTTGAACTATTTAGAGGGGTTCCCCCCCTTTTTTAAAGAATGGGTTGTATTTTTGCTTCTCTCACCTTTTAAGCGTTGCCTAGTGCTTTAATCTGACCACTTCCTCTTGCGTGACACTAATAGTTTGAGCTCAGTATCCTACAAAATAAAGACTCCTTATGAGATAACCCCACAGCAGTGAGCCGGAAGGTGGTCATATTGGAGCTGCTGTGCCTGGTGATAATAAACATGGCTCCTATTGCGTCATTTTAATTTGGAGTGGGAAAAGTAAGCTCTTGTTTGGTGCAGTGTTTGTTAAAAATGAACACTTTTTAAAAAAAAATTGTAGACCAGTGTTAATTGTGGTGAAAGGAGAGTGATCCATAATATGGGGCAGTAGATTTTTATCAAGGAAAACACTTGGAAGTACACAAGACTAAGGGACAAGCGTGGTAAATGCCAGGGAACTCTGGTAGCCTAGTGATAAGAAATTGCACTGCCAATCCAAATGCACGTGGTTTGAATCCTTAACCTGCTTTGCTGGAGGAGAAAGACAATACGCTCTAGCACAATATAAAGACTCTATAAACCTTCAGGAGGATTAGCCATGGGTCAGATCCAACTCAATGACACCATACAACAATGTGGAAAAATAATAGTGAGCTGATGGGAAGTTGTGCTGTTCGCCCAAAGGCAATGTCTCTCTGGGAGTTCAAATCCCCCAGTGGCCCCACAGGAGAAACATGGACAATCTCCTCCCTTGTGATTTACAGTCTCCTGAAAACTCATTGAAGAGTCAGCTGTTAGTTAGTTGGTTCCAACTCAATGGCGAGGGTTGGGTTATAGTATAAATGCTATAATAACATGGACAATCCTACAACAACAATACTATTAGAAACCTCCAGCCCAAGAGTCCTTATCAGCAACTTCAGCTTGTGAGCACATATGTATTTGAATATATGTAAAAAATAAATAAGACTTGTCATACTACAGTGTACTACAAATATGTGTATGTATGGTTGTATTTCTACATACAAACTTGTAAATGTGATTCTCTACCATTGTTGTTGTTGATTGCCATCAAGTTGAGCACGACTCATAGTGACCTTATGAACAAAAGACCTGAAACCTTTCTGTAACTATCATTTCTCAAAGTTTGCCATTTTTAGAGACTTGCTGCTTAGGAAGTGGATGCCACTTCTGCTACCAAATATATCTATATATCTATACCTACCTATATATTTGTTGGACTGTAGAGTTGACCTTCTGGTGACTTTTCAAAGGCAGTTAATCACACAGGAGAAGACTGCCCATCCTTTTCCTGCAGAGCAGCTGGTGACTTCAAATCATGGGCCTTCAGATTTCAGCACAGGAGAATAGTACAAGCCCTTAGGAGAATAGTACAAGACAGCATGTTGTAATAGGCAGTTGTGTGAGTATGATGTTTGCCTAAAAATTGGGGTTTTTAGCCATTAGTTAGCTCCCTCTGTGCAGACACATGGTCTTGCAAATCATCATAGTCTTACAAGTCAGCATCAGCTGTGGGACTAGGATAAGAGAAACCTTAATGCTTAACTATTATGCCACTAAGACTTTTGCATATTGCATATGTGTATGTTATTTGTAAAATTAACACAAAACCCAACTATTTCTGTTTGAGAAGGAGTTGAGAAGGCTTTCAGCAATTCAGAAACAGGATGTCCCACTTTTCGATTTTTCTGCTTCCTTTCTTCAGAAGACACTTTTGTTGGACACAGACTTCTCCCTGAGGCTATCCCCAAGGCACAAGAGCATTTCCTTTTGCTTCTAGAATATTATCTTTCAAGAAACACCTTCATGTATTCCATTTCATCTGTGTTCTCTCCCTCAAGTATCATCAAATGAAAATTTCCATTTTAAGAATTTTGTAGTAAAATGGATATAAAACAAAGCATTTGCCACTTTAACCATTTTAAAGTGTGTGATTTGTTTGCATTACTTACATTCACCGTATTGTTCCCCCAAACTATTTTCTGTTGTTGCTGTTAAGTGTCCTGTGTTCACATGGACCAGGAGTGTGAGTTCAGGGTGAGTTTGTATGGTTCCCCTACAACATCAAGGTGCAAAACACGGTTGTCCTCCTCAGTTTCAGCAAGCAGGTTGTGTCATCTGCATAACGCAGGTTGTTGATGAATCTTCCTTTAATCCTGATGCTTCGTTCCTCTTCATCGAGCCCAGCCTCCTGGATGATCTGTTTTGCATATTATTGTTTTTTAACAGATTAATTTTATTGCCTCTTAAGTATGTCAGGGGGTCCACGGGATCACATGAACTTGTTTCCATAACTGGATGGACAGCTTTTAGATCTTACTCATCAACCTGCTGAACTATTTTGTTTTCAGAAACATAAATACTGACCCACGCTTTCCTTATCTTTAAATCTTACAACTTGCTAAACCAAAGCAACTGAATTTGATACAAGTCCAATGTCTTTTCTTTCAAGGTTTTTTGTTTTGTTTTGTTTTGTTTTTAAGGGTTTGAGATACTGAACAAGCCACACATGGCCTCATCTGAACCCTATGTGTATGTTTCACCAAAAAAGTTTCAGATTCCAACAATTAACCTATACTTATGACTAGTGCCCTGGTGGCCTAGCGGTAAGGAATTAAGCTGTCAACCGAAAGGCATGCCGTCTTAATCCACAAGTTGTTCTGTGGGAGAAAGATGGCCAGTCTCTCCTCATGAAACTTACAGCTTCTGAAAACCCTCTGGAGGATCAGCTATGAGTTGATTCCCACTCAAAGGCACATGACAGCAACGACTCTGGAAAACATGGGTGAGACTGAGCATGCACAGACCTCGCCATGCAACAGAAGCTCAGAGTAACTCTGAACATAACTGCAGACAGTGTGAACCATAGTTAGTGCCTTTCAATTTCCCCACCATTTGTCCAGTCATATCTTCTTTTTCTTTTCTAGGAGGCTGAGATCTACAATAATGTGATTGAGATTGTCTGCCAGGTATTTGGAGACTTAATGTGTGTAGCAAAATTAATCTTCTTGGCTTCTTCCCTGCCTGTGGATGTAGGGAGGAGGCAATGGAAAGAGAACAGTGTTTTAGGGTTGGGTTTTTCTGCATTTTTTTTCACTCAGATTTATTCACGAAGTTTGAATTCATTGTTTTTCACAAAAGATCCTGCCCATTTCCTTCCACCCACCCATTGAATTCTGCAACCCTAAGAATAACACCCTTAACCCCTATCCTCACCCCTCTATTTCCACCCTCCCTGACCCTTGGATCCTCATACTCATTCTACAATAATGGCTCTATACAGTATTTGTCCTTGTGGGACTGAGCTAGTTCACTCAGCATAATGCTCGCTAGTTCCTCCCAAGTTAGGTAATAATTTACCAAATGATTGCCCTTGACTGTTGCATAGTGTACCATTGGATGAATGTACCACAACTTCTCAATCCATTCGTTTTTAGTTGGACATCTGGGCTGTTTCCACGTTCTTGCGATGGTGAATGATGCTGCTATGAACCTTGGTGTACAAATTTCTGTTTGAGCCTCAGTTCTAATTTTCTTTGAGTATATTTCAAGCAATGGAATAGCTGGAGCATATGTAATTTCTATGTTCAGCTTTTTTT
>NW_006399891.1:5302558-5365959 GCF_000299155.1 Elephantulus edwardii | reverse complement strand
ATTGTAAAATCCCACCAACAACGTAAAAGACAGAACAGTCTTTTGAAAATGTCTCCTCAGACCTCTCTGTACTGGGACCATCACACATGCCAAGACAGCTTTGGTATTAACAGCAGCCTGGCTTATTCTCAGGCTCTGTGCCTTTGGGAAAGTCACTTAAATTATCTTAGTTTCTTCCTCCATAAATTGACAAACAAACCTACCCAACACATCACAAACACTCCAGGGGGTAGTGTTTCCACTTGAAGAGCCAACCTAGGGGAACTTTGAGTTTAACAATTAGTCAGAAGGTTACTTTCAAACTATTAGACTCCAAGTTGTAATTCAGAGTTAGTGACTTTTTTTTTGGAAAAATATTGAAAGAGAGAAAGCATCTATCTCCTTTAAATGGTCACTGTAAAAGAGGTATCAACTTTGTTGGTAAGAAGTATCCATTTTATTGGATAAGGTCATTTAAGTGTGACAACTTTAACAGTGGGCTATAAATTTTGTGACAAAAGGACACGTGTATAAATCTTGGTTAACCTTCGGTCTCAAGAAGATGAATTGACTCAGATGAGGACACGTGACTGACTGTTCCCTTAGGTGAAAGGCAGGTTAGACAATAATTACCCATTGGGCAGGGCACTGCTGAGAGCCTCAGGACCCAAACTATAGGTACCTTCTGATGGAAGGTAGCAATGGTCATCAGTCACAGGCAGGGCAAGTCAAGGGGCCTAGAATTATTTTATCATTCCAATTGTTTTAACTTCCAGCCTAATAGCATATAATAAATGGTAGCATCCAGACTGTAGAGGGGGAGAGCCAAGCGGAGCGATCAAGGCAGAACAAGGCACTGAGTGGGAATGAGGGGCACAGTGAGCCATCACTCAGCAGACGCTAGAGGGCCCAGCGGCCTAGACAGTGTGCTGAGGAACAGGCCAAACATGGCTACACTCCTGTTTGCCGCCAGCTTGCTTCAACTTGCTAAGTTACCCTTCCGTAACTCCTGCTAGGGTAGCCTTGGAGGTCAGGGCCCTGACAGCTTGCCACCTTTGTTCAGTAGAAGATATATGAGCCCCTGCCTCCCTCTGTAAGTGAGCAGACACTCGAGTGTGGCCCTGCAGCTTCCCAGAGCATCTCCTCCGTAAGTGACCCTTGATAAATGTATTACCATCATGCCGTGACCAGCCTCCTTCTTTGGTCATTTAGGACCTTAGGGCAAATTGCAAGTTACTGGTCCATTCCTCTCCCCAAACACTGGCATGCCATCTCTGAGACAGAAGAAATGATTGATAAGGGAGAAAGATTTGTTCAGGATAAACCAGAAGTCATTGAGCTCTTTGTGGAGAGATTTGACCTGAGTTCTAGGGGGGCAGGGTGGTAATGGTGATGATGTTAATCTTTGGGGGTCAAGGACCTCCATACAACGTGGGCATCTGGCCCATCCATTGGGTGAAAAATTCAGGGGTCAGTGACCTCCATGTGGAGTAGTCTGTTTCATATGTAACTATTGAGAGGGCTCCTGTGTTCATGTGGACCAGGAGCATGAGTTTAGCGTGAGTTTGTAGGGTTTCCTTACAACACCAAGGTGAACAACATGATTGTGGAGAGTATCTGACTTCCTAAGTGTTGGAAAGCAGCTAAAAGAGCAGAAGTGGCTGTGAAGTGGCCAGTACTTTGGACCAGTACTTTGGCCAGTACTTTGGTCACCAATGCCCAGTGAGCCAGGAAGGCACGTGTAAGGTCATTACGGGAGATGCTCCTGTCAGAGAGGGATGAACGACAGTGCAGCGTCACAACTGACATTCGGGATAGACGCTTCCACGAAGGGATGAACAGCTGGGTTTGCAGACACGGAAGTGGAAGAAGATACTGTATGGGGAGAGTGAGCAGCAGAGAGTGTAAAGCCTCTGTTGTTTTATGCCATTGAGTAAGAACTGACTCCTAGCTGACCCTCCAGCAGAGATAATAAATTGCAAGGCAGAGACTCCCCATCTTTCTCCAGCAGAGCAGCTGGAGGATTCAAACCATGTAGCTTTGGGTTGGCAGTGTGATTCTCACCACTAAGCCACCAGTCGAGCTACAGAGCCTGAAAAAGTCCAGCTGTGGCCTGGAAACCACTGACACTGCCATTGCTAGTGAGCTCTCCAGAAGGTGAGCTCCAGTTGGGCTCTGCCCCAAACCTTCCCTACTGCTCAGGCCATACAGGCATCAGGAGTGAGCAGGAAGGAGATGGAGCATTAGAAGGAGGCAACCAGACCAGGCAGGCTCCTGTAGTGGCATGAGGACAGCTGCCTACTCCTCCTTCGCCCCACTCTCCCTCTGCTTAGGGAGAAACAATGCTAATTCCTGCAGCTAAAGTCAGAAAAAAAGTGTTGGAGATCCAGCACAACAAAGCCTTCTAGTGAATTCTTTGCTGTAGAAATACCAGCAAGGATGTCATAGGTGGCCCCACCCTCCCGCAGGGCCTACACGCAGCCTGTAATTGCAGCTTGGAGCTGACTAGGCAGGACTGGGACTAGAAGGAAGAGCTTGGGCGTCATGGAAATAGAAAATGAAAAAGAGCTGAGGAAACCACCACCGCTGACTCACAGAAGCCCCTTGACAGTCTCCTAAAGGTAACTCAAGAGCCGGTGGTCAAGGAGGACAGTACAAAACCTAAGCACCAGCTGCAATTTCGGGTCCACCTTGGAAGAAGCTGAAGTGGGAGCAACAAACCCTCCCAGGGAAGATCCTTCCTGTTCAGGCCTGCCATCCGGCCATTTGTAATGGAGTGGTCACTGGATGGCCGATCCTTCCTACTCCCCCAGCATTGTCTGTTGGGACATGGTGTTAACTGCTGAAGATGTTTCTGTGCAGGATTGTTTACATGCTCTAATCCCCCACTAGGGAGCTCTGGTGGCCTCATGATAAGAAACTGCAATCCCGAAGGCATGTAGTTCAAATCCACCAGCTGCTCTGCAGGAGAAAGATGGGTAATCTCCTCCCATGAAATTAATTTGCCTCTGAAAACCCACTGAAGGATCAGCTATGGGTTGGTTCTGACATGATAGTACACAACAACAATAACAACAATCACCCACTTGCAGGAGAAAGGGTGATCCACAAACACCCAAAACCTTCAAGGACCAGGAATGTTGGTAAAACCAGGAGTCTTCTGGTTGGGTAAAATCTGTGTTGCTTGGAATGAGAAAGAACAAGCTTACTCCAGTGTCAGGACACAAAAAGAACAGGCCTTTGTGGGCCTTTCAGAGTATTAGATCTCACCTAGCTTAGTGTTTGAAACCATTCTACTGACTGGTTAAAATAGCATAAAATTTTAAAAAAAAGAATTTCTGTCAGGACAGAGGCAAGGAAGGACAGCAAGCTTTTGAGAAAATGAGCTTTGGTTGCAGAAGTAAAACTGCTGGGTACAACGTAGAGGAAAGGTCATATGTTAGGTTGGCTCCCCTCAGCACAGGCTAGCATGCCACAAAAGACACGTGCCCTCCCTGCTAAGGGGCAGAGGGCCTGTTGCCAGAAGATTCCTGGAACACTGTGGCTCTGCCTAGAACATGTGAACAAGACTCAGAGAAAAGCAGTCAACGGGTGAAGTTAAAGGTTGCATCAAAGGCCATCACCAGAGAGTCCCAGCCCTTTCTCCCTTGTACAGGCATCTGGGTGATACCTGTGATCTGTGAATCATCCTGAACATAGGGAGCAGTGAAAGATAGTGGAAAAAGATCAAGGAGCCTTGTGTCAGGACATCTGTGATTACCTCCAGGATAACCTCCAAGCATTGAACACCTCCTTGTTTTCATGTAGCAGCCCATTCACCTCTTTTCCTGCTGGGGAACCAGAGGGCAGATGCTAAGCCCAAGTTCTCTGATATTCCTAGCTCTATGGCCTTTTCTGACTCAAGCTTAAATTGCTAGCAACTCCCTGTCAATGTACACTTCAAGTCTTTTGTAAAGAATCTTCAGCAAGATTTTCTTTGCATGTGATATTGTTATTGTTCAATATTATCTGCACACAGTTGGATCACTTTTCTTAAAATGGGACTCAATATTGATCTCGTTTCAGTCAGTTGGACAGGTAGCTGTCTTCCACAATTTCTTGGCGTAGGCTAGTGAGCACATCCAGGGGTCCATCTGTTTGTTGAAACTTCTCAACTGGTACCTGAACCATGTCATGGTATTTTCAATTGCTTTTTACGCATCTGAAAGTTAGACAATGAATAAGGATAAAAGAAGAATTGATGCTTTTAAATTTTGTTAGAAAGAGTATCCAATATCCCAGAGACTACCTAGAGATCTAACAAGTCTGTGTTGGAGAAAGTGCAACCAAAGTGCTCCTTGGAGTCAAAGACGGTGAAACTTTATCTCATACACTTTGGGTATGTTGTCAGGAGGGACTAATCCTTGGGAAAAGACATTATGTTGAGAAAGTTCTGTAGAAGGTCAAAGAAAGAGAGGAAGATGCTTAACAAGCTGGACTGGTACAGTTAAGTATACCAATGGAGCAGGTAAGAGACTGTGGGGATGGAGAAAGGGCAGAGTTTTGATCTGTTCTTCATAGAGTCACTGTGAGTTGCCGTCTGCTAGGTAGCACCTAACACCAGCAAGCACACCCAGAAGGGGAGCATCCCACTTCATCTAACAGAAAAATGAGCGCCCCATGTGAGTTGGAAGATAGTCAAAGAAACAGGCATAACAGTAAAAGTCGCTGTCCTAAAAAATTCTTCTGTGTGTTCAAACCAAAGCCTAGGCAATCGTTTCACAATCGTGAACACATACATAAAGGTACACAGTTAATAACAGACTAGCTCAGCTTCTCTGACCAGTGAGCCAACATACAGCCCGACATTTGGAGGTTGATAAATCCAGCTTTCACTAAGCTATACGCCAGGTTTGGCATTCCTCCGACTTCGACATGAGTGAATTTGCAGGCTCTGAAGCACAGCTGTCCAGGCTATTGCCAGAGCAAAGCTACATGGTGCTCTGAACGCCCCACGACCTGGTGTCAGGAAGTGAAAAGCTGCCAGAACTTGTGAGGAGTCATCCCTCTGGGTGGAGCGCTTGCTCCTTCCCTCTGGAGGCGTGACATGGGAATCCACTATTCTGGTGCTTGGAGGCCCTCAACAGCCAGGCTTCATCTGGATTGGAACGACAGATTTAACACAAAAAAATAGAAGGGTTTTCCGGTTTTCCTCTTCTGGCATATACTAAGTACCATCGTTGATAAACCCTCAGCGACCTCGTCAGCACAGCACACGTGGACCTCTGTGCCAGGGAAAATGTTTAAGGAGCAGCTGTTATCTTAACTCAAATAAAGGTAACTGTTGTGTTCCAAGTTCGGGTGCTTACTAAGTGTCTTTCCACTGTAAACATGTCCTACTCTGCTTTTCTTCCCTTTGGGTCTGCTGATGTCTCCCCAGGGAGGGCTCACAGCTTAGCTGCAGTTCACCACAGCATCAGCTGTAGGGTCTGTGCACAATTCACCTTCTCAGGCACTAACGTCATGATTTGCAACATAAAGATTCTAGATAGAAAGGACTGAGCAGCCACAGAGACATAGGTGTGTACCTAAGCCTCTGTGGTGAAGGAGGGAAGCGCCGGTGTCTTGGTCGTAATGAGTTGTGCTGTTAATCCAAGGCTCGTGGTTTGAAGTGAAGTACTCCACGGAAGGGGAGAGATGGGCAATCATCTCCCATGTGATTTTCAGCCTCTGAAAATCTGTTGGAGGATCAGCCACGAGTCGGTTCCAACTTGATGGTTGTTATGTGCTATCAGGTTACCTGAGACTCATAGTGACCCTGTGTACAACAGCTCTTCACTCTACCCTATCCTGAGCCATTCTCACTGATTCCAACACACCTAATTCCATCGCCCCAGTTAAGTCAATCCATCTCATCCGGGGTCTTCCTCTCTTGCATTGTCCCTCCACCCTTCCAAGCATGATGTCCTTGTCCAAGAACCGGTTCCTCCTGGCCACGTGCCCAAAGTATGGGAGATGAAGCTTCAAAATCCTTGCCTCCAAAAAGCTTGGATTCACCCTTTCAAAGACAAATGTATTTGTTCTCCCGGTGGTCCATGGTATGTTCAATATTCTCCAGTACCACAATTCAAAGGCATCAATTCTTTGTCATCCTTTGTCATTATCCAGTTCTCTGATGCATAACATGTAAATGCGAAGACCATGGTTTGCATCAAGTGTGCTTTAGTCTCTAGACTAACATCATTACTCCTCAGTACTCTGGAGAGGTCCCTGACAGCAGACTTCCCCAGGGCACTTCATCTTTTGATTTCCTGACTGCTGGTGCCAAGAGTGTTGATTGTGGAAAAGGGAGCAAGCTGAAATTGTTAACCTCAATCTCTTCTCCATCTATCATGATGCTGCCAATTGGCTCAGCAGTGAGAATCTTAAAAAAAAAAAAAGAAAAACAAGTAGAAGGGAACATTTTTTAAAGAAAAAAAAAAGGCAGTTTAAGTCTTAAAGCAAAATATCTGATTGCTCATGAATATGAAAGAGAGTATTAATTAAACTTGAGGTGATGTAGCAATTTATAGAAGGTAATGACCTTTATTTGCCTTGGTTTGTAATAAGAGCAAATAACGACTTTGAGGGGAAAACAAACCAATTAAATGTTTTTCATAGTCTTTAAAAGAAGTAAACCAGGTGGACCAAATGGAGTGCTTTCAGCTGGTATAATTAACTTGGACGGTTTTTGTTTCTATCCTTGATTCTACAGAGGTAATAAGATACATTATTATCTTGAACAACATAGTTTGCTTCTATTAATTGTGGAACCAGATAAAGAAGGTGGTCCTCTGAGGTAGACAGCTCTGGGGATTCTGACTGCTATTCTGAAGACATATGATGACTGGATCTTGTACCTGTGTGTTAAACTACCACCAAAACTTTACTGATTCTTAGGCCCATGAAAAAGTGGATAGAGGCCCTGTATTAGACATGTGATTTTTCCCTCCTCCGCCCCTGTCAGTTTATGCTGGGTGCTGGTCTCCCTCTGGCAGTAGAGTTGTTTTGTTTGCTGAGGTTACTGCTGTGGCCTGTGTCTTCCTCTGCGGCAGTGCTGCCTATTCCATCAAATCACAGCCAGGAAAGCCCTGTTGAGCCACAAAATGTAATTACTACCAAAGATACCTTTTCTAAATTTTAAACAACTCTTTTTATTTTCATATCAGTGAAAGTTTACAGAGCAACTTTTCCCTCGAACTTTGTCCTTGGGCAAATATTTGCTTTCACATAGTTGATGGTTCTAGGGAGTGAGTTCCTCCTGGGTGTGATCTAGAGGCCTTAAAACTCAAAGTCATTGCTGTAGAGTCTGGACCAGAGCTCTCCATCAGGTTGCTGGAGGCTGTAAACCTCATGATAGGAGATAGTCCATCTTTCTCCTGCAGAGCAGCTGGTGGATTCCAACCACCCACCTTGGCAGCACATCTCTTTGGCCACTAGGCCACCAGAGCTCCCAATACTGTTATTAATGACTTTGTAGTTGCATGGTGGTAGTAGTGGTGGTGTTGTATGCTGTCTAGTTAGAACTGACCCATAGCTGACCCTCCAGTGGGTTTTCAGAGTTAGTTAATCACACAGGAGGAGATCGCCCATCCTTCTCCTGAGGAGCAGCTGGTGGATTAAAACCTTGTGCCTTCAAGATTACAGTGCAGCTTCTTACAACTCGGCCACCAGAGCTCCCTCGTATTTGTATGTTGTTGTTATTAGATGCCATCGAGTCGAGTACAACTCATGACAACCTTATGACCGACCAAAATGAGCACTGTCCTCATGACGTCCAAGCCATCCTCATGATCTCTGACACACTAGAGCCCACTGCGGCAGTAACTGTGTCAATCCACCTGGTTGAGGTTTTTCTTCTCTTTCGCCATCCCTCCAACTTTCTAAGCATGATGTCCCTTTACAAGGAATAACATCTCCTAGCAACATGCCCAAAATACATGAGACAAAGCTTCATCATCTTTGCCTTCAAGGAACACTCTGGCTACACCTTCTCCAAGACATAGCTGTTTGTTCTTTTGGCAACCTGTGGGATAGTCAACACTCTTTTCCAACACCACAGCTCAAAGGCAACAATTCTTCTTCCGTCATTCTTAGTCATTGTCCGACTCTCAGATGCATAGCAAATAACTGAAAAGATCATGGCCTGAATCATGTGCACTTTTGTCCTCAAACAGATATCAGTGTTCCTCAATAATTTGCAGAGGTCCCTGGCTGTAGATTTCCCAGTGCATTATGTCACCTAATGTCCTGACTGCTGGTGCCAAGCGTATTGATTGTGGGTCATGAAGTTGTTGATAGTCTCAATCCTTTCTCTGTCCATCATGATACTGTGTATTAATCTAGTGGCAAGGTTGATGTTGAGAAGCAACCTATGGAGAAGGCTGCAGTATTTAACTTTCTGCAGGAAGTGCTTCAAGACCTCATTTGCAGCAAACAAATTTATTTCATCTGCATAATGAAGGTTGTTAAAGTGTCTTCCACCAATCGTGATGCCACATTTTTCTTAATAGATTCCACCCTCTTGAATCATTTGCTCAGTATACCGGTTAAATAGGCATGGAGATAGGATACATCCCTGATGCATATCTTTCCTAATTTTAAACCATGTTGTATTTCCTTGCTCTGTTTGCAAAACAGCCTCATGGTCCAGGGATAGGTTCCTCATGAGCACAATCACATGTTCTAAAATTCCCGTTCTTCTCAATGCTAGCCATAAGTTGTTATATTCTACATAGTCATATGCCTTCACACAGTCAACAAATTATACAGAGGGAGTTCCTGAGTGGTGAAAAGTTAAGTACTTTAATAACTGAAAAGTTGGATGTTCAAGTTTACCCAGAGTTATTTGTGGGGCGGAGGATGACCTGATGGTCTGCTTTCCACGGTGAGTTTGAAAATCCTATAAAATTCAGTTGTACTTTGCAATGTGTGAGGTCACTGAGAGTCAAGATTTACTTGATAAGAATTTGTTGAGTGTTTACATCTTTTATTTAATGTATATAAAATCCCACATTTTTTATTAAATTTTGTTCATTTTAATGAACATTTACAGAGATTTGGGGTTTCCATTCATTCATTGTTGCACTAAAATCCCACATTTTGGCTAGCCAGAAATGGGCTCATGGTTAAGTCTTGTTCCTGTCACTTACAGATATGGGCTTTAAGTCCTTTAAACTCCTTCTGATTCAGTTTCTCCCTTGAGAAAATGAGATTGGTCCCATGTGCCTGGCTACCTCCTCCACGGGGGTAAGGCCTCCCCTTCTCCACGGTTCCATCATAGGGGTGCAAGCTGCAGCTCAAGAGTTGAATTTAGACTTTGGGTACATTTTGTCTACTTTCATGGGGATTAAAATATGTTCTGTTTGATTCATTGGTCACATTTGAAATTCAGGAGCAATTGCATAAAGACCTGGACACTGCGTTTCTCTTGGACAATGGACAGATGGGTCAGTGCCGGCTTGTCTTCCACGGGGGTGAGTTTGCCTGGAGCTGGTCCCACTGGTGCTGTTATCTGTGGACTTGGTCCCTTTTATTCACCAGAATCCCCACCTACTGTCTCCTTGACACTAACTCCCTCAGTTCATTTCATGTTACGTCCCTTGTCTTTGGACTTTCTGTTTACAGCCTTTGCTCTGTTTCATCAGCATATTTTATGGAAATGATCTTTTCATTAATTTGTGTGTCTGTTGCATGTCTCAGAGGCAGAGAATGTATCCTGTTCAGCCCTAGATTTCCACATAGTCAATGTAATAGGTGCTCAGGAAAGGTGTTGTGCTTAAATTCCATGATAATGCATGAGTGTGGCAAGAAAGGGGAGAGCTCAGGCAAGAGGAAGTGAGTGGTGAGGAAGCCTGAGTTTTCTGGGATGCGAAGGTGCAGCACGAGCACTACCTCCTTTATTTCCACCCACAGAAGCCTTTCACTCAGCTTTGAGAAATCAGATACAGGACGACTTGTGTTCCTGATAGGAAGACCAGAGATTCTCCTTTCTCTCTTTTATGCAGAAAGTTAGAAGCAAAGATCTGGAGTCCTCTGGACCAGGACCTGGGCAAAGAAAAGCAGAAAGCACTGTAGGGAGAAGAGGCAGAAAGGCAGAGGGCCAGGCTGCCCCACTAGGGGGAAACCTCACATGGACACTGACAGCCCTCAAAAAGAGACACCAGACCAAGACACATTGTCAGCAGGTTAATCCTGATCCATAACAGCCCCTCACAGCGGTTGAGTAAAATGCCTCATAGATACTGTTGCATCTCTCTCCTAAGGAATGGCTGCTGAGTTCAAATTACCCACATTTGGTTAGCTGATAATTTAACCACTGGGCATAGTCAATAAAACACACTTGCTAGATATACGACTTTATGCAAGTTAATTTATCTCTCTGGGTCAATCACCTTGACTGAAAATAAAGACAATTGCGTTCTCCTCACAAAGACATTGGATAGATTAGGTAGGACAATGCATGTAAAGTGGCTGACATATGTTTCCTTGTTGTTGTCATTGAGTGTCCTCGAGTCATAGACGACTCATAGTGACCCTAGGAACAAAAGACCTGAACACTTGTATAACTTTCATCATTTCTCCATGTTCACAGAGTTTCTGGAGGCAAGCTATTCCAGAAGTGGATGCCACTTCTGCTTCCAAGCTTGTTTTAATCAGGGAGTTCCACCAAACACTGCCCACCATGGATAACCATTATCACATTTGACACATCAATGTTATAGTGTTTAGCATCAGAGCAACCACAAGTTACCTCTGTACAGCAAATGGACAGACCAGTGCTATAACACTTAGAAAAATGTTTGACCAAAACAACAATATTGGAATTTGTTTCCCACATCTGTTTGGCAAATTACCATAATCTCAGTGGCTTAAAATAACAGCAATGTATCCTACTCTGAACGCTACAAGTCCAAAGGCAAAGTTTTGACAGGGTCACATTCCCACTGAAGACTCCCTGGAGAAGGAAGTGAGACTCATTTCTTGCCCCATTCAGCTTCTGCCAACACCAGGTATTCCATGGCTTGTTGCTGCCTCTTTTTTCACATTAATTCCTCCTGTATTTGAGACCAACCAAGTTAATCCGAGATGTTTTCCTGTCAAAACTCTTAATTACATCTGCAAAGACTTTTTTTTTTCAAATCATGTTGCATTCACAGCCTTTTGGGACCTCCCACTAAAACCACACCACCACTACATCAAATGCAAACAGTTACTGCTTTCTGTAAACCAGTGTTATTTGATCACTTGCAAAAAGAAATGTTGTGAAGATTAAAGGTTTGGAAATAGTCTAAGGCCCTTCTACTCAGACCTACAGGGTCAGTATGAGTCAGAATTCATTTGATGGCAGTGGCTGTTTTTGGAGAGCAAGGAATAATAACAATAATTAAAAAAAAAAAGAACGTGAAAGAGAGATAAGATATTGAACTGGTTGAGAAGTTATAGGCCCGAATTTGAGTCTTACCTTTGTCTCTATCGCTCATGGTCAGTGAACTCTTCACTTCAGTTTTTTTATTTATTTCGTAAGAATAATAAACTGGACTCAATGAAGAGGGATGTGACACAGGATTAGAAGAAGACTCCTCAACAACCTGCATTATAAAGATGACAGAGCCTTGCTTGCTGAAAGCATGGGGGACCTGAAGCAAAAGCTTGTTGCAGACGATCAAAGAATATGGATTCAGCCTTCAATATGGATTGCATTTTAACATCAAAAAGACAAAGGTCCTTACCTCTGGGCCAATGGGTAACATCTTGATAGGTGGAGAAAGGATTGAAATTGTTCATGATTTCCTCTTCCTTGGTTTCACAATCAACACCCATGGTATCAACAGCCAGGAGATAAGGAGATGTATTGCTTTGGGTAACTTCACTGTCAGGAACCTCTTCAAAATATTGAAGACCAATGAATATCAGGTACTGACTATCAGTTTGAAGTCTAAGGAACACCTGATTCAGTCCATAGTCTTTTTCCATTACTTGTCATGTATCTGAGAACTGGACGATGAATAAGGATTACAGAAAAAGAATTGATGCTTTTGAGTTGTGGTGATGGAGAAGAGTATTGAATATCCCATAGACTGCCAAGAAAACAAACAGATCTGTCTTGGAAAAGGTGCAGCCAAAGTGGTCCTTGAAGGCAAGGATGCAAAGCTTTGTCTCTCATACTTTGGGCATGTTGATAGGAGAGGCTATTCCTTGGAAAATTATATACTTGGAAGGATAGAGGGTCAGTGAAAGAGAAGATGACCTCTTTTGAGATGGATTGACATGGTCAGTACAGCAGTGGGCTCAAGTGTATCAGAGACATTGAAGATAGCACAGGATAGGAGAGAATTCTGATCTTTTGTTCATAGGGTCAGTGTGAGTCGTACTTAACAGCACTTAACAAAAACAAGAATAACCCTAAAGACTCTCCATTTGTCAGTTTATCAGACTGTGGTGGCTTGAGTGTTGCTGTGATGCTGGAGACACAAGTATCTCAAATAGCAGCAGGATCACCAATGGTGGATGGCTTTCAGTAAACCTACCAGATAAAGGCAGGATGTAAGGCCTAGTGCAGGTACGAGCCTGTATGGGGGCAACCAGCATCCAACTTATACTAACTTCACATGAGCAGATTCCCATCCGCAACATCAAAAGCATAAAACTAATTTCTGTGAGAATAGACATGCCTCTATGTTCTTTGCACCTTCTTCTGTCAATTCTAACACCAACTGTCCCCTCCCAAGGTTCTCGCCATTCTGCTACTGGGTCTGTTAATCTATTGAAAGTATCATACAGAACTTATAGGCAATACTCAATGATGAGACTTATTAGGGAGTAACAGATTACAATTCACGTAGGAAAGTCAGGTCACAATTCCTCCAAAAGTACAGCTTCTCAGGCATGTTCCCAGGTTCCCTGACCTTCAGCCCTGTAATTCCAGGCCACTGTTACACAGCTCTTTTACTACTGTCAATTATAGTGTCTACCCTCTCCTCCTCTACAGTAAGCTTGGGTGAAGGCCCTCGACTCTGGCTCTGTGATGTGGGAATTCTAGTTTTGTCTCACATAAATCTCTGGTTCCCTGTCATCTCTGTTACTGCTACTTCAGGGGCAGCACACAGGAATTTCTGGCTTCAAAGTATGCACTGAAATCTCTGCTCATATTTCTTTTTTTACCCCCTTAAGTATTTGTATTAAAAAAGAAAAAAATATTGGTTATCATTCACTCATTCATATATATTTTGCTTTCTATTATTCATTACAATTGATTAATGCAATTCATTACAATCGCTTACCCAATCTATTGGAGTCATTGCTCCCCTTTTCCCTTCTTACCTCTGTTAACTCTTCAAGATTGAGTCTATCATGGATAAGCCTTTCTTTAGTTGGTTTTTTTTTTGTCTTGACAGTAGCATTATTGCTGTTTTCTGCCTTGGCGTCTGCTCCACATGAACTTGGTGGGATGGCAAAACTAAGCAATCCAGTCATTAGTAGTCTACACACCTTGTTTGCATGTTCCCACCTATTTACCTAATTGACTTTATCAGCATAATCCTACCCAGCTGAGTGGTGAAAGTAAAAGTCATTGGCTAGGAAAACCATCTTAACAATGAATCTGCAACATACCTGGAGATCTACTTCTAATCATCAAGAAGGACCAATTGCTGGAGAAGGTCATCATGTTTGCTAAAGCAGAAGGCCATCAAGGGTGAGGAAGATCCTCTATGAAATAGATTATTGTAACAGTCACAAAGATGAGCTCAAATATGGCAGAAATCATGAGGATATTTCAGGGTCAAGCAATGTCTTGTCTGTGGTTCATAATCACCATGAGTGAGGGTCAACCCTGCCCCAGCTACCTACCTACCCATCCTCTAGAGTCCTGTGAAAGTTAAAGAGAGTCCATGAAAATTACAATAGTAAATGCAACAAATACAATTTATTATTATCTACTAGCTAACACATCCACCCATAAGATAAAATTTGAATCATATGAGTCACTGATCTAAAAAAATCATCCTACATTATGTTAAAAGATTCCCACATCCTTCTTCATTTAAAAGAAAACTGTCACATTTCTAACACTAGAGCTGACTGACACCTGAAGAAAGTGAAAGAGTGGCTCATGATGCTCTCTGGGTACAAGTGTCTCTAACAGAGGAAACAATCAGTCCAAAGTGCTGAGACCATTTGAACTAGAAAAGTAACTAGACCATTTGAAGACCAGTCAATATCTATGTGACTGAAAGAGAGTAAACAAGGTGGATGAGGTCAGAAGAAGGTAGAAGGAGGTGGGGCAGATTTTGTAGGATCATTGTCAAACATTGTGAAGACTTTGTAACAACCATTGTGACCACTTTAGAATTTATTGAGTGATTTGAGGAGTTGTTGGGAGTCTTAAGTCAAAGAGTGATGAGGTCCAATTAACATAATAAAAGATTGACAACAACTGCTATGTTGAGAGTAGAGTGGAGATAGGCAAGACAGATGAAGCAGGGAAGCAGGCCCTGGGTAGAAAGATCTCAGACTAATTACAGGGATGCCTTGGCCCACAGTGGTCAGAGTGGATGGAATGCTATCATCACCTGCCATGTTTTAACTCTTGAACAGACGTAATTTGATACTTTCAGGAGAGGTAGAGAGGAGTTAAGGATGATATAAAAGGAGTTCAGCAGGTTTAGAGGAGCTGGTGTCTGATTTCCATTAACTTCACAAAGGAAAGAACTGTCAACAGCAACAGCACAAAGCTGATCCCTGTGGGATCAGACATGCCCACCTCTAACCTTACATACATTTCACATCTTCTTCTACCCAGTCCTACACCAATCTCCCCCACAGCTCCCACTACTCTACTGATGGGTTTGCTAGCTAATTCATAGCCATGGCCACACAGAACTCACAGATAATAGTCACAATTGTAGCATTTATTAGGAAATAATAGGTCTAACAGGACACAATTCAGCTTGGAAGCTCTCAGGATACAATTCTTTTAATCATGACAGACTCTTCTTAGGTTTCCTCACAAGAAGACTTCTCTCTGATTCTTGATTTCTTGGCCTTGGGCTCTGCTCTGCTTGGGGAAAGTGTTACAAAACTTCTCGGCTCATTGCCGTCAAGTTGAGACCAACCCATAGCTAACCCTCCAGTGTGTCTTTGTTGTTGTGATGTATCATCAAGTTGGAAATGACTCATAGCTGATCCTCCAGCAGGTTTTCAGAGGCTGTAAATCGCATGGGAGGTGATTGCCTATCTTTCTCCCCTGGAGCAGCTGAGGGATTCAGACTGTCTTCCTTTAGGTTGGCAATATAATTCCTTACTGCTAAGCCATCAGAGTTCCCTAATAGATTTTTCTAAACTGCAGGTTACACAGGAGAAGATAGTGCATTTTTCTTCCACTGAACAGTAGGTGAGTTCCAAAGTATGAGTTGGTTCCAAGCTTTGAGTTGGAGGCACAAATCTTTACCCACTATGCCCCTTTCTGTCAATTATATACCACCCGCACTGCACCAGTAAACCTGACTTAAAGGTGTTCAGCTTTAGCTCTGCGGATTTACAGACCTGGCTCAGCTCTCTCTTACCTTGGTCTCTGGTTTTCTGCCACCAACACTGCTGTCACCACTGCTGTCACCACTGCTGCTACTGTTTGAGCTACCATGTCTTCGTCTCATTACATCTCATGATAGAATCTCTAACCCAAAAGATGCAATGCACTTTGTCTCTTCTTTCCTGATATTGATAGGAGATTCTTATTTCTGTTTCTGAACCCACTCAACTTCAAGCTTGGGAAATGGTAAAACTTTTTCATGTTAGCACTCTGTACATCTTATTTACATAGTCTAATCTATAAGGATGAATAAAGATGCAGGAGAAAAAAAATCTATGCCTTTGAGCTGTGGTGTTGGAGTACTGAAGCCTACTGACTGACAAAAGAGCAAATAGCTCTGTCTTGGAGAAAGTGCAACCAAAGTACTCCTTTGGTTAGGTAAGGATGGTAAAGTTTCACCTCACATGTTTGGCCATGTTGCTGTTGCTAAATGTCTTCAAGTCAAGTATGACTCATAGTGAGCTAGTGACCATCATTTCTGAACCCTGTCCTACCCTGATGCCATCCTCATCATCTCTGGCACAGTTAAGCCCATTGCGGCAGTCACTGTGTCAATCCGTCTTTTCAAGGGTCTTAGAGAGGAACATCAGGCTGGAAAGGTGGAGAGTTAGTGAAAGAGAGGAGGAGCACCAATGAGACTAATTGATTCAGTGTCTGTAGCAATGGGGTCAAGTGTATTAGGAATGACAAGGATGGTGCAGCCGGGGCAAGGTTCAGATCTGTTGTTCACAGGGTGGTTATGAGTCCTACTCAACCAGAGGGCACTCAACACTTACAAGATGCCATTTACATTGCTTAAAATATTCACAAGCTATCTCATCCCACTGGTGGGCTACAAACATCTCACGGCCTAGTGGAAAGAAGCTGTGCTGTAAACCCAAATGCATGCAGTTCAAATCTACCAGCTGCTTCTCAGGAGAAGAATGGGAAATTTCCTCCCATACAATTTACTGCTTCTTAAAACCTGCTGGAAGGGATGGTTTGATTTCAACTCTATCACACAACAACAACATGCAGCCATGTGGGGAGCTCTGGTGCCATAGTCCACAGCCAAGTGGCCCTGCTAACCCAAAGGCTATGTATTTCAATCCATTTGAATCAACAAGGTGCATTAACAGAAAGACAGACAGTTTTCTCCCATTATCATTTACAGATCCGGCCATGTGGTGAGAGCTACATGGACAGTGGCTAGAAAAGCCACATTGATCAATCCACTACAATACAGATGGATGACTCCAAGGGTTTTGATTTGAGCAACCGGAGGAAAAGGATTCCTTTAACTAAGATAGAGAAATGCAGGAGGGAGGCAGGTTTGGGAAGGTGTAGGAGGCACTTATCTTGGAACTTGTTACCTTTGAGATTGCTCTTACACATCAAAATGAGATGCTGGAGTGGCAGCAAGAGACAGGTGGAATTCAGAGGGAATGATTAAGCTTGCAAGTCATCAGTCCATGTTGTTGTCACTGTTATGTGCCTCAAGTCACCTGCAACTCATAGCGACCTCTATGTACAACAGCTCTGAACCCTGACTTATCCTGGGCCAACTTCACCATCTCTGATATGCCAAGTCCCATTAACCCAGTCACTGTGTCGATCCATCTTATCTGGGGTTTTCCTCTCCTGCATTGTCCCTACACCCTTCCAAGTATGACGTGCTTCTCAAAGTACTGGTCCCTCCTGGCAACATATCCAAGATATGTGCGATGGGGCTTCAAAATCCTTGCCTCCAGAAAACAACTTGGTTTCACTCTCTACAGACAGACCTATTTGTTTTCTTGGCTATCTGTGATTTGTTCAATACTCTTCTCCAGCACCACAACTCAAAGGTATCAATTCTTCTGCCATCCTTATCCATTGTCATAGCAAGTAATTGAGAAGATTATGGCTTTGATCAGGCACCCCTTAGTTTCTAAGCTGGCATCTTTGCACTTCAGCACTTTGAAGAGGTCCCTGAAAGCAGATTTTCCCAGTACAATTTGTCTTTTTATTTCCTGGCTGCTGGTGATAAGAGTGTTGCTTGTTGATCCAAGCAAGCTGAAATTACTGACAATCTCAATCTCTGCTCTATCAATTACGATGCTGCCAATTGGCCCAGTGGTGAAAATCTTTGTTTTCTTAATGTTGAGCTTCGATTCACATTGAGGACTGTGTCCTTGACTTTCTGCTGCAGATACTTCAGGTCTTACTCAGTATCAGTGAGCTAGGTAGTGCCATCAACTGTATGCAACATTTGAGCAAGCTGTTGATGAGTCTTCCTCCAATTCTGATACCACATTCTTCCTCATAAAGACCAGCCCCCTGAGTAATCTATTTCACATTGTTGTTGTTGTTATGTGCCGTCGAGTCGCCTGTGACTCATAGCGACCCTATGTACAACAGCCCTAAACTCCGCTCTGTCCTGTGCCAATCGCACTGTCTCCGACACTCCCATCCCAGTTATCCCAGTCACTGAATCAATCCACCTCATAGAGGGCCTTCCTCTCCTGTGCCGTCCCTCCAACCTCCCAAGCATGATGTCCCTCTCTAAGGACCGGTCTCTCCTCACAACATGTCCAAAGTATGTTAGACGGAGCCTCAGAATCCTTGCCTCCAAGGAGCCACCTGGTTTAACCCTTTCCAGGACAAATCTGTTTGTTTTCCTAGCAGTCCATGGTATTCTCAATACACTTCTCCAGCACCACATCTCAAAGGCATCAATTCTCCTTCTATCCTCCCTGGTCATTGTCCAACTCTCTGATGCATAACAAGTGATTGCGAAGACCATGGCCTGTATCAGACACACCTTAGTCTCCAGAGAGACACCATTGCTCTTCAGTACTTTGGAGAGGTCCCTAACAGCAGACTTTCCCATGGCAATGTATGGAGATAAGACACATCCTTGAAGCATGACTTTCCCGATTTTGAATCATGCGGTGTTTCCTTGCTCTGATGACTGTTTCCTGGTCCAAGTATAGGATTCACACGAGTACCATCAGGTGTTCTTGACTGCATTGAAACAAATGAAGGAAAGAACTGTTTAAAAGGAATAGATGATTAGGTATTATTTCAATGACAACTGTCCACAATAAGAGGTCCATAGCAAAGTGGACTGGGGGTGGGAGGGGGAGGAAATTGTGGAACAATTAAAGAATCTTTTTAAAGAGAAAAGCTAACTGGATGAATGAATGAATGAATGAATGAATGAATGGAAATCCAAGTTTTCTTTAAACTTTCATTAAAGTATTAATACTTTTTAAAAAATCAGGTGTTCTGGGACCCCCATTCTTCTCAAGATTAGCATTCATAGTAAAAAAGACCATTTCTAGATCCACTCTGAAATATAATGCTGTGAGTGACAGGACAACAGCCATACGTACACAAGGAAGACCTGTCAATACCATTATCATTCAAATATATGCGCCAACAACCAGAGCCAAAGAGGAGGAAATAGAAGATTTCTACCAAATTTTTCAATCGGAAATTGATCCAAAGTGCAACTAAGATGTGTTAATAATAATAGATGACTGGAATGCCAAGTTTGGAAACAAGGAAGAAAGATCAGTAGTTGGGAAACGCGGTCTTGGTGACAGAAATGTGTCTGGAGATACAATGATAGAACGTTGTACCATCAATGATGTGTTGGTTCAGGATAGGTCTGAGTTCAGAGCTGTTGTATACAGTTTGCTATGAGTCGCAGAGATGGTGAAGTTGGCACTTTATCAAGAAAGAAACCAGGAGGTCGAGAAGGAAGTGCCAGTGAAGGATAAGGAAAATCAGAAGAGTCTAGAATCCACCTGTCAACTTATTAGGAATCAAAAGACTCTCAAATCTCTTCTAGTCAGGAACTATACTCAGATCTAATCAGAAACTCTTCCCAGGGCTGTCTCAATCTGTGTTGAACAAATCCTCCAGGGCTTTTTGCTGCATCCCAAAGTTCACCTTTCTAAACATAAAATTAAGCAAAAATTACAAAAAGCATTAAGAAACCAACCCACAGTTGAGATCACGTGCAAAACAGACTTGTGGCAAGAGTGTCTCAGAGTAACATCCCCCCCCCCCCCCCCCCCCCCCCCCTTACCCAGTCTAGACCTTTCTGTTAATTTAGCATGTATCTGTGGAGTGGAGGAATGTCCCCATGTCCTCGGACCTTGGGAATGCTGAGCATCAGGCATGCCAGACATTCCACGGGCTAAAAAAAGGGGGCTGTGTGTGACATTTCAGGGTTACCATTGTGAGGCCATAAACTCCAAAACTCCTGAGATAGAAAGTCTATTCCACCCAATCGTTTGCAGAATTTCCAGACTCCCCTAAGAGAATTCCACCCCTCTGCAGCGCAGCTCCTTACCACTAGGCCACCAGAGCTCCCTTCCATTATGAGAAGTTAAAATTAGGGTCAGTTCTGCCGGACTAGATGGCCAAATGCTGGGAGGCTGCCCCCAGTAATAAGCCGGTTCCCACCGCAGATGGGCGGGGCGGGCGCACACAGTTCCAGCCCAGCGGGAGGGAGATGTCCTGGAAGGCCGGCCCCTTCCAAGAGTCTCCAACCGGTTTGGCCCCAAGCTTTAAAATCCTGAGAGAAGGTGCAGCCTCCTGATCTCCTCTCCCAGCCAGTGGCGGCGGCGTGGCCTTTCCAAGGGGCCTCCCCAGCCTCGCCCTCGCCAGAGCTGCACAGCTGATGGGCTTCACTGCGGGTGCGAACTGACTGCAAGTGCAGCTGAGCCTCCACCCTGGAGCCTTTCTACACTACTCCAGCCACTTTGCGAAGCCCGGCAGCTCCAGCCGCCCTCTGTGCCTCGAACTTCTCTCTCCGGGGTCAAGAGCGCCCCACCCTCCTCCACCAACAACGGTTCCCCGGATTGACAGCACCTCCCTTTGCCTTCCCAGAAGCACAACCATGCTGCTAAGTGGCGTCCTCCTGCTGCTGCAAGGTATGCCCTGGACTCGGTGACACCCCCACCCCATCCCGGGAGGCGCCGGGGACCCGCTCCCTCCTCCCGCTTAGCCCCGGGACAGGAGATGCCAGTGCCTCGCGATCCTCTGCAGACGCTTACCTCGCTGCTCCCCAAGCCAAGTCTGGGGGGCGCACCCCGGAGCGGCCGTGTGGGCAGAGGAGCGCACCTCTCCACTCTCTCCGCACTGTATTCATTCGCCCCTTTCGCCGGGCGTTCACCCGGGTGCCCCGAGCTGGAACAAACGCCCTGACCCGAAGCTGAACTGAAACTCATTTTGTGTCCACAGCGCTTTGGCTCTCGGGAGCCCGGGACCTGCCTGCCGGGTCGTGCGCCTTCGAGGAGAACACTTGCGCCTTTGACTCAGTGTTCGCGTTCCTGCCGTGGATTTTAAATGAGGAAGGTAAGGGGGCTCTGTGTAGAGGGCTCCCGGTGAACTTTCTCTCTTGCTGGTTGGCTGTTTCATATGGGTCTTGTTATCTGACAGTGAAGGAATACCGTGAGTCACCTCCGATCTTCAACTCCCGCTACCCTCAGCTGTGCTGCGGGGTGTGTGTGGGGGGGGGGGGGCGGGTTAGCTTGGAGGACACGCTGGAGTCATCTTTGTTTACCTGGCTGGGGTGGACACTCTCGGAGTTTGCAGCTCTCCCAGCACTTCTTGGCTGAAGGAAAGACGAGAGCTTGGCTAGCGATTGTCACCGTGCAAGCCATTGCCCTCTCTGGATACACTGGTGACCTGGGAGATCGCAGGGAACCTGGGCTCTTCAGCTCTTGCAGCCTTTCCACGTCCACGTGGTGTGCAGGGACCACAGGGCGCTGACCTCACAGGCATTTTAGCGGCCAGTGTTCTCGCTACATGATCTTGCCCTCGTGCCCCTGGATTTGAACTGCATGCCTTTGGGTTGACATTACAAACTCTTACCTCTAAGCCGGAAGATAAATTCATCCTGTAATGTCCAACAGCTGGCATGAATGTCTGGTCTCATTTCCTTCCGCTCTCACTTATGCCATCACTACTTAGAAACCTACTGCCCCAGGCCATTCAGACTAGCAAAGAGCCTCCTTTTTATAAAGAGTGCCCCTTAAACAAGACCAACTAACCCCATTCCCCCAGTATCTGTCCTCTGGCTTCAAATCCTCAAACCTAGGTCTTTGGAGTGGCATCCACTTCCTCAATAACATGCCTCTGCAAACTCGATGAACTTTGATAAATGTCTTTAGTTGTAGAAGGGCTTCAGGCCTTTTGTTCATAGGGTCACAACAACAACAGGTCCCTGGAGAAAGGTAGAACCCTTCAAACCCCTGATTAAATTCACTGCTTGACCTGTTTATAACATCCCATCAGATCTCTAAAGCGGCAAATCTTTACAGATGAAAACTATTCATCCTTCTCCTGAGAAGCAACTGGTAGATTTGAACCTTATTAGCAGCCTGACACTTATACCTAACACTATGCCACGAGGGTTAGGATGTATAAACTATCCCAGCAGCTTCCTCTGCCAGGGCTTCTGTTTGAGGACTGCATACATTAGCTAATCCTAATCTAATTCTTTTACGGAAGATTACTTTAGCCCAGTTTTGTATCAAGGATCTCTGTTTTAGAATCTTCAAATGACTAGTTCGTGCCACATCATGTCAATGAGTGGTCAGCTCTGAGCAGTCTTGGCAGGAGAAGGAAAATGGAGAACCCAATTCAGCAGTACAGTCACTGCCTACAGTCTTGACAGTTTGTTTAGAGATGGCTGGGGAAATGCACTCCTGATTCAGTATGGGATCAAACCCAACCTTGCTGACAGCCCCTGGAAAACCTCTTTAACCTCCCCACCCACCCTTTTGCCTTCATGTGTTCTGCGAAGCACTTTCAGAGATGGCTGCACTTAGCACCATGTGATTGCCTTTTGAGAGCACTGTTCTTTAGCACAGGGCTTCCCAAAGTTTAGAGGCATCAGACTCACTCGGTGTGCTTGTGGGAACGCAGACTGCCGGGCCTCACCTCCACAACTTCTGATCCACTGAGTTTGCAAGGAGGCCTGGTGATTTGCATTCTATTTTTGTTTGGGGTGTGTTTTTTTTCTTTCTTTTTGGAGGTTTTGTTCCAATTTAAGTCCTTTTAAAAATTTATTTGCTTTAAAAAAATCTTTTTTATTTAATCATTCATGTACATTTTGTTTTATAACATTAATTACAATTGAGGAATGTCATTAATAACATCTCATCTCTCTTTTCTTTCACCCTACCATCTCTGCTCCATTCTCCCTTCCCTCTCATCCCTGTCAACCATCCACAATTATTTCTATGTGTAAACCTTTCCTTAGCATTTTCCTCCAGTCAGTTATGTATATCCTGTCACACGTTGTTAATTGCAGTGCACCCAATGTCTGACTGTCCATTCATTTCATTTGCAATCTTAACAAGTTTTCAAGTGATACTGATGGTGGTATTCCTGGCCCAGGGATCATGGTCTGAGAACTTCTTACCTGGCCTTCTATACTTTCACACACACACACACACACACACACACACACACACACACGCGCGCGTTCTGTGAGCTGGAATGAGACTAAGTGGAGGAGCCTGAAGAAAGTGAGTATATTCTGCAATCCTGTGTCCTGGGCACCTTGAGAGCCTCCCCTGGTCCTGAGAGAAGGAAGCCAAACCTTCCTCGTCCACCTGGGGTCAGCCAGCAAGGCACAACCTGCCCAGTAAGCTGCCTCTCTGGCCCACAGGAAGCGTCCTCTGCTGAGCTGGCACCTCGACACCAGAGTGGCGGTTAAGCGGGCGCCCCCAGGGAGAAGAGAAGATGCTTATAGGAAAAAGTGCTCACTGTTTGCAAGAATAATGAAAGCACTATTCCTTTGCCTTTTTTTTTCATTCTAACTTTTAACAGCCACTGCTTTTGGCTCAGGACTATAACTACTGGCCTGGCTGTGGATAGGTAATTCATCCTTCTCTGAGCGCTCCAGGTCCCTCCTGCAAGGCAGTTAGTCTTCAATCATTACACATCAGTGGTTTCAAAGGCTGGAATGGAACATGGACACAACAGTCTGCTCTTGAGGGCAGTGAAGTAGGGAGGTGTGTGCCAGCCGTTGCTGTGGAATCTGAGTAGATGTCACTAAATGTTTCCATTATAAATCAGTTCTCCATTGGTAAATCACAGATAATAAAACTGTCTAAGGCTGAAATTTGACAAGCTGTCCACAAGTCTTGATGGGAGAATCAAATCTGGGATTTGATGCAAAAATCCCCTCAGCTCAAAATATCTTCCCAGCTGCTTGAACTTGTGTTTTAAGATTCATCCCTTTGGTTTATTTAGAGAATTCGCTCACAAGCATCTTAGATTACAATTCCAATATCCTGGTTCATGGCTCTTAAGTACCTTTTAAAATATTCTGCATCTCCAGTAGGCATAGAATTGATATGTGTGACTGGATAGTGGGTTGGCTATCATAGATCTACTCCTTTCACCCCTCTCTAGGAAAATTCCGTTGCTACTGGGGACGGACTCAGCACCCCAACATCACCAACTTCCTGCTTGTGCCCCTCCCTTCTTATTTCCCCGAATTTCTGCCTGTGCATTTAAGAAAATGATATTTTGTTGTACTTTCTGTGAAAGATTTCGGTCTCATTTAAGAATTACTTCGCAACTAGCTGAGTGACATTGCTTACTTTTGATCCCTCCCTTCTGCTTTTGGGAGGATAGTCTCCTTTTTTCCTCGTTTGAAATGAGATTATGCAAGACTCACATTTGAACTCTTGCTTGGCCTGGTGAGTAAGAATTACACTACCAGCCCAAAGTTAGGCGATTTGTATCCACTGTCTATTCCTCAGGAGAAAGAAGGTCAGTCACCTCCTGTGTGATTTATAACCTCTAGCTTCTGAATAAATGCCAGAGGGTCAGCTATGGGTGGGTTCTAACTTGCAGGCAGCGAGTGTGAATTTTAGGCTTGAACTAAATTCAGAAACGGAGGAAGCTATTTTATCTTCTTTATTCATTCATTTGACCTAAAACAATTCTTTATTCATTCACAGTTCCAAGAAACCCCTTTAAGCAAAGGTCCTCAGCTGAAAGCCATTGTTCTGTTAGCTGTTGGTGGGTTCCCTGTGCAGAGTGTATTCCCTGTCTTGCCAGGTGTGGGAGTAGCAGTCCTTCCGCTGAGGGCTGGGAGACAGTTGGTCTAGTTAGGACAGGTCATAATTCAAACTAGTTATCCAAGTACAGTTTTGGCTTCACTCTAGTTTTTGGACGTTGTGGTTTAGCACTCTTCACCTAACTCTGAAAAACAAAATCCAAGTGCTGCTCTTTAATTAGAAGTCCGAGACTAAGCTAGGGGAGAAGTAGGTGGCTGGGGAGAAAAAAGGACTTTGGAAGGACTTGTAGCAGAGAGAGGTGTTTGCACAACAATGGGGTCAGGGTTTGAGAAATTGCCTAACAAGGGAAGAATCTGAATGACTCTTGTGCCTTGAAGCCAGAGATAGAATCTGAGGCCCCAAATGATGCCAGAGAAGGCAGGATATGGGATTTGGCCTGGCCAAGGAGTGGGAGGTATGTGGCAGAAGGTTTGGGTTCACATTTAAGTACCTATTCCCGACACCGTCTTCTTCTTTCTCTTTGAACTCACTCTTCTTGGTTACCATGCTTTGAGAGTTTGGGTGCTGGGCTTGGTCAAGTGTCACTTATATATCAGTGATAAATCCTGCCTAATACTTCTTGAAACCCAGCTAGAGTTAGCCATCTGACCAGTTCCCAGGGCCTCTCTGATGTATATTACCTCTGCCTGCATTGATGCTTGGAGCTGTCTATGCAGAAATACAAGTCCCAAGTGTGGTGACACTTGAACTCAACGTAAAGGAACTGCTGACCCCAAGGCTTTGGTTAAGAGACTCCTGTAGGATTATGTGCGGGCCCTGGTGCTGTTCTGGCTACTGGGGCTGCCAGGTTCAGCACCATTGTTACAGGCTGTGCCTGAGGCTGATCTAGAATCTGCTTGGGAGTCAAAATCCTAGATCTGGGTCTTCAAAATCCTGTGTCATTTAAGATTAACAGTGATACAGCCCTCATTTTACAGGTTTGCATTCTTAGGCCTGGATAAGTTACTGGTCAAGGCCACAGAGGAAGGCCGTGGCTGCACTGGCTGCACAGGGCAGAGCTTCATCCCTTTGGCTTTGCCCCTGGGTTCAATGCCTTGCTGTAGTGTATTTTTATGCAAAAGACATGCATGTTCCAGGTTTGTTTTGCCAGCTGCCCTTCTCCCCTCAAGGTATTTTCGTAAGAGCACTATGCCAATTCTTTTCTCCCTCGCATGTTGGCGTTTCTGTTTCTCCTTCTGAACCCTGGAGCTTTCGTGTCTTAGACTTAATAATCTTTTGGAAATGTTTCAAGAGAGACATGTGGAAGGGCTCCAAAGGTGCGGTGCTGTTGGCCTACCAAGTCCACAGCGTACCACACCTTATGCCACATCGAGCAGTATACATTCACTCTATCAGATGTGCACCGTGCCCGCTTGTCTGCACTCTTCAGCATATAGAAAAGGGCCTGGCACATAGGAGGTGCTTTATAAATAAATACTTGTTGAATTTGTGAAGCCAGTGTTACATAATTAACATGCTCTTACACATTTTTCCAGTGCGCCCCTGGTTTGTTCTTCCTACTTGAAAGGTAGTTCTTCGTTTTATGTAAGAAAGATAGTTCTTTAACCTTGAAGTTAACCTAGAAGTTCAGATGGATTCTGGAGCTGAGGGGTCTGAATTAGATTGAGGTCGTGCCTTTCTAAGCAAACTGTGTTGGCTTTGGGCAAGTTAGTTAACCTTTCCGCTCTGGGGGTGAGGTATGTTATGTGTTGTCCTGGTAACTGCAAGGCTGGTGGTTTGAATCTGCCTGCCGCTCTGCTGTATAGCACTTCAAAGGCTCTGGAAGCTTATGCTGTCATTTCCAAACACCACAGTGAAGCCGTGGCCCAGCTTGCTTCACCAATGCGTGGCCTCTTTCATCTCTGATACTTGTTTGAGACCTTGGATTGCCTACCCATCAGGGCTGCCTGAGTCCCTTGATCTTCTGCCAGCACAAATAATCACAGCGTGACCTTCAGAGTGACACTACTGGCTCTAAAAAGGCTTTTTGGCAAGTCATTATCAGGCTTTGAACTTGCTATGGAGATTTCTAAGGAAATCAGGTAGGAAATAGCAGCAGTATCACCTTGATCAGATGGTTTTTTTTTTCTTTAAAAAAATCACCCCAGTACCAATTATTGCATTCCGCCACTTAGTCACAGAAGCTTGCCACAACTTCGTCTCTCATGTCATTCACTCCATTCTGGCCAGAGCCTCTACTTTCTGAAACGTGGCCTTGGAGCTTGAGTAGGGGCGCTGTCCACAGGCCCAACAGCTACTGTGGAAGTAGACTGTAGCAAAGCCGTGAGTCCTCTCTGGGATGATGTTGGCAGCCATGAAAGGCAGAAAAGCAATGTAGGATAGACTTCAGTTAGAAAAATCAGAGCTTAAGAGATAACCAAAGGGGGTGAATCTCTCCTTTTTATTAAAATTACTAGAGTGTTGAGAACAGAGACTGCTTTACATATTCTCCTTGGCTATGTGGACCCTTTGTACTGTCCTCGGGAAGTCACCTGGGGGGTTGTATGGACAGCCACTTGTTTTGTTGAATGCCAGAAAAGAAGACCCATTTCCACCCCGGTGCAATGGCTGTCATCCTGTCCAGGTGAAGCGTGGCTGTGGAGGGCTTCCATGTAGCAGGACGGTGGGTTCCCCATGATGGAGGAACCCAGGATGAGGGCTAAGAGGTGGTTCCCTTCCTGAGCACCAGGCTTTGAGGTGTTTGGGAGGTCAAGCTGCATTGGTCTGGCACCAAGGTGAGCAGACCTGCTGCAGGAGCCCGCAGTGTCTGCTGTGTCGTGGTTGGGGGAACCTTGAGGGCGGCACACAGTACTTAAAGTCTTCAGTGGAAGCTGCATTTCACAGCCTCAAAGCCTCAGGCAGCACTTAGCCCACCCCATCCTGGAAGTTTTTCTAGGCTGTTACTGACCATGTGTGTCCAGAATCACATACAGGTGCCTGGGTGCATGGGCACTGGTGTGAGCATACTACGCAGTTCCATACAACAGACACAAAATTTCCATAGTTTACCATTATGCGCATCTCTGGCTTTCTTCCAATCCACATGAGCACTGTGGTGCTTGCTTTTCTGGTAAAGGCAGCCTTAAGTTTGGCTTCTAGATACACTCTCTAACGTGTGCTGGAGTGACAAAATGGTTCTGGTTCCCCAGCAGGAAAAGAGGTGAATGGGCTCTACATGGAAAACAGGTCAGCATGCAAGATTTGGGGGGCAATCTCAGGTGTCTTGCCCAAAAGCTGTCCGACAGAATCCACCATCTTTCACAGCTCCCATTGTCCTTGGCCAGTTCATACAATTAACTCACTGGCCACCAACCATCTGTCTGTATAAATGGTTCTGGGCCACGGCTCATTGGTGATGACCTTTTATGCAGCTTTTAACTCCACCCACTGACTGCTCTTCCCCAAGAGAGTTTCACAGATTCTAGCCAGAGCCACTTGTATACCAGGCGAGCACTCTTCTTTCTCAGCAGAGAAGCAAGCCAACTCTGGCAGCATGCACAGTTTTCACTTCCACAATCAGCATTTGCCCAAAAGCATGTTGTCTTTCCTTGTCTCAGACCCAAGGTCATTGTTGTTATGTGATGTCAATTGGGAACTGACTCATAGCTGTCCTTTCAGCAAGTTTTCAGAGGCACAAAGGAGATTCCCCTCTACCCCTTGGAGCAGCGGGGGAATTTGAACCATCTGTCTTTGGGTTGGCACTGATGTGAGCACACACCCCAGTTAGGTTGGCAGCACAACTCCTTACCCACTAGGCCATCAGAGTTCCTTCCATCTCAGTAGGCCCTTTTTAAGAATTGTATCCTAACCAGTTGCTAGAATAGCCTTAAGCACTGTGTTACTCACTCACTCAGGTCCATCTCATACTGATCCTCCATGGGGTTTCCAGAGGCAGTTAAATACATGGGAGGAGATTGCCCCTCCTTCTCCCACTGAGCAGCAGGTAGATTAGAACCACGTGCCTTTGGGATTGCAGTGTAGCATCTTGCCACTAGGCCATGAGAGCTTCCTGAAGTGGGTGATTAGAGAATCTACACAATCCTGGAAGAGAGAAGCATCTTCAGTAGCCAGCTTGAAGACATGATGTCATTGATGAACAGTAGGGGGAACCAGTGAACAGCAGGGAAAGACAGTCAACTCCCAGCCCCTACAGCTCGGCAGCTGGTGGGCCCTTCTCAGGTGAGAGCAAGCTGGTTCTGAGAAAAATGAGACCAGAGAGATGGGAGAGAGCACAAAGGCCAAGTCTAAAACAGTATGCTATGTGCCTAGGTCTTTCTATCAGTTTCTAAGAGAAACATGTTTAGGACTTCCCCCCACCCCCACCCCTACTTTTACCTGCTGTTGGTATTTCCCCTGCAGAGTTCCACCTCTAGGGAGAGTATCCAGCCTTGAAACTTCTCAGGGTGGATTCCAAGGACAAGGGTGCATTCTGATCAGACCTAGTCTGCTGCTTGTTTTGGCTTTTGGCCAGAGTACTGTGACTTCTACGTGGAGCGTTAGTCTCCCTTCAGAGCTCTAACTTGTAAGTGGCCAGGGCTCCCCATACCCCTAGTCATCAAGGACTGGTAATGTCCCCCCAGTGGTGAGGGATGAGGGTCCTGTATTCAATGGGAGGGGCAGGAGGACCCAAAGGGCAGGATTGTTGTTCTGGTTTCAACTTCATCCAAAGTCAACCCAAAGCTGCAGTTGGCTGCTTGTCTTGTTCTCTGACCTCCTTGGCTTGCATCACCTATAGGGAATTAGCAAGAATCTTCTAGATGAGAGAGCTCTGGTGCCTAGTGGCAAGAAGCTGCACTGCAATCCCAGAGGTATACAGTTCAAATCCACCAGATGCTCTGCTGGAGAAGGAGGGACAATACAATCTCCTCCTGTACCAGTCAGATGCAATCTGGTGGTACACACACAACAAATAATAATAAAATTTAAAAAGTATTTTAAAATAAAAGAATCTTCTAGGTGGCCAGCTGCCCCCTGTCCCTTTACCCCCTCATTTTTAGGGCTCACACCCCTTCTCTCAAATCTTCTCACTTCCACTTAGCTCAACCCCAAGCTGCCAGTTACAGGTTGCAGGTGGGCCCCCTGTGCACGCTGGCTCCCGTTCCTGCAGCAAAGAATTCACTATGTGGACACCTTGGCGGTTGGCATGAAATCTGTTTTCCAACTTTGACGGTAGTTACCAAAAGGGCGTTTCTTCCGAAGCTTGAGGGAACCAGAAGGATAATGGGGTGAAAGGACCATGAAGGCATCTAGCAGGTGGTTTCTCCGTGACCTGTACACAGGAGACTCAGGTCACCTCTTCCCAGCTGCCTTCCTCGCCTGAACAAGAGAGAGGCTCTAGGGTAGTACTGGGCCCCAGCAGGGGCTCTGGGCTTTGGAAGAGGAGGGTGACAACCCGACCACATTTCATACTCTCATCTGCTCTCTGACTTGCAACCTCCTTATCTCCTCTTTTTTTTTCTTTCCAAACCTGCCACCCTATTTATTGAAGCATTTACCCAGAACATCAGTTGTGGATGCGTACATGACTGTCACCTGTCTCTTCAGACAATAGCTCAACCTGCAGTGCTCTTACACACCTGGATTGCTTCTCTGTTTTCTTACATACACTCAGGAAGACACACACTTCCCCATAGCCACTCTATGCACCTTGGTGTTTTCGGAACATCCCTGTACTCACACAGTACTCACAGTGACCCAGGAGCTCCCTTGATGGAGACATACGGGCTGGACTTCTCTACATAGAGATCAGTGACCCCTGGGATCCTCTCCCCACAGATGGACCAGGGTCCCTCCTTCGCATGGAGGTTCCTTGGCCTCATGGATTTGGGCCAAATCTCTCCTGATTCTTAAGTTCATCCCCAACAAATCCCTTTCCCATGTCAGCCATTTCTTTGGTCTCCTGATTGGCTCACTGATGTTTAAAGCACAGACCAAGAACTTGGCATTTTCCCTAAGTTGCTGACAGACCAAAGAAGGAGGCTGACAACTCTATAATAGTAATATTTCTTTTTCTCTCTCTTTCACTGCCATCGAGTCAGCACCGACACATAGCCAAGCCTCCAGTGGGTTTTCAGGGGCTGTAAATCACACACAAGATTGCCCCTCTTTCTCCCTCAAAGCCACAGGTGAATGAGATGCTAAATTTGGATTAGCAGCATAACTCCCTAACTACTAGACCACTAGAGCTCCTGATGGTAATGCAGAGTTTTCTCAAGAGCTTACTTACTGAGGTGATGCCCTGGGAGACATCAGGGCCAGACTTGAGTCTCCACACCACCTGTCCCTTTAGCAAGAGGCGGGGCCTTTACATCTTTGATGAGGAAAGGTGGTGTGTGGTCAGGGTCCCAGATCTCCAAGGACACCTTTAACAAGTATCACATAACAGTGATTTAGCAAGTGGAAGTGAGCTAGCAGCAAATGTGAACATAGCCATATTCATCCTCACAAAAGCCTGCTCCTCTACAGGCAGTCCACAAGAGCAATGTAGAGTATGCTGAAGGGAAAGCTCTGGAAAATATTGCTGAAGTCCCAACATTCTGAGTCCTTCTGTCCCTTCTAGGTCCAGGCTTCAACTCCTGTGCCTGCCGTGAGGTGGTGGGCACCCTGAACGCCTGCTCCAACAGCCATAGATGAGTACAATTTTATCTCCTTTTTCCTATCGCTGACTAAAATGTACTGTTGGAGCCATGTGGAGGGGAATTATTTATTCTCTTCTTAGTGCTCAGCATACTCTTGGAAGAGAACTTCAGGGAAAATTTACAGCTTGCCCTAAAATACTTTGGCAGTCTTGGGGAATGCTCCTTAACTTCAAACACATCCATTCCTACTGTGAAAGAATTAAAAGAGTATGCAGATAAGTGTGGTTTTGCAAGCTGGTTGCTCTACTAGGCAAGCATTTTAGTACTTATTCATTCTATTGCTCTTAACAGAATGGCAATGTTGCTATACAGCAACATGATATATAACTAAGCTAGATGCTTAGAGAAATTTCCATTCCTTATTTGAAAAAAACTTGTCTCACTGCCAAGGAGAGCTGAAGTGTTATTTGGGGCTATGCTTATAATGAAAATTACTTTAGTATGTTTTAATTTCACTGAAAATCTGTCTCCCTTGCTTATTATTTTTTTAATGACTAAGATCATCTAATTTGAAACTACAACTTAAGATACTTTCTTTTTTAAAGCCATTTCCTCTATTTTTGTGGCTTTACGAAAAGTGGACAATATGGTAGACTTACAGAATTTTATTTTGAAGTATGTTTTGAACCTGAGTGAGCCAAATTTAAGGGAAAAGCTAATTTCTCTGGTATTCCATTACAAATTCTAAAAAATTGGAATAAGCATCTGAATAAACACCATTTTTTTTGAAAGCTATTTCCTTCTTCAGCTTCTGAGGAGTAAATTGTCAGTCACATCTTTTTTTATATTGTTCTCCTAAATTATCATCACTCAAAACCTGGGTTTTTAAAAAACTCTTGTTTGATAAGTAGAAGCTGCCCTGCAGTCCCAAAGGTGTGCAATTGGGATCCACCATCTGCTCCATGGAAGAAGAATAAACAATCTCCTCCAATGCAATTTACTTCCTCTGAAAACCCACTGGAGGGTCAGTTATGAGTTGATTCAAACTCAATGGCAAAAACAACAACAATACATGTTAAGGAGCTTTGGTGGTGCAGTCTAGAGGGACTTGCACTGCTAGTTCAAAGACAGCACATCTTTGGTGTTTCAAATCCTCTAGTAACTCCAAGGAAGAAAGGTGAGCAATCTCCTTCTATGCAATTTACGTACTCAGGAAACCCACTGGAGAGTCAGCTATGGGTCGGTCCCAACTTGAGGACAAGGAATTTTGCATCTGAATGCATGTTAGGTGTTTCCTACATTAGTTTTGAGAATGTTCTAGAAATTCTGAGCCCTATATTTTGTTCCCTTGTTCACCCTCTAGATTATCATCTTTGTAGTCTTCATAAAATACTTCCAGACTTAGTACACATGGTTCTGCCCAACTGCCATGCTAATCTTCTCTGTATCGTTCCAATTTTAGTATATGTGCTGGCAAAGTGAGCATATACACATGGTTCTGGATTGGATATTGTACACTACAAAGGAAATTATATCGGAGATTTAGCCAAAGATACATAGTGGTCACATGTGACATGCTTCGTGTTTAGTTTGGAGTGTATGGGCTAGGATTTATTTGCTTTACACACACATATACTTTAAAGACTCTTTCGTTCAAAAGGAAATTTAGTTGTCTGCAGAGTAAAATAGCAGCTCTTCAGACCTCCCATTTAAAGGATGCCAGAACTGACTCATGGCTGGCTCTCCAGTGAGCTTTTAAAACCTGTAAATTGCATGAGAGGAGATTGCCTATTTTTCTTGCATGTAGCAGCTAGTGGATTTGAACCATCTGCCTTTGGGTTGGCAGTTCGTCCTTATGCACTGGGCCATGAGAGTTCCTTATTATTAAAAGGATACATTGCTAATTCTCAACACAATCTTTAACCTCTACCATGATCAAGTTTAATCTAGGTGGTCTCTTGCTGTCAAGTATGCTATTAAACTCCTTTAGAGAGAGGAGGAGGGTGGGCTAGTGGTGGAACAGCTGAGAGTGAACAGCTAAATTGCTACAAATATTTCCCTATCCGTCAAACCTCTTGTCTTTCCACAAATTCAGATACTCATTATAAAATTGCCAAAAGATGAAAACAGTGAACAATAGATTCCAGTTTTAAAGAAAAAAAAATTTTAAAGTTTTATTTTTAAACTAGCTTATTTACAAAGTTCATATACATTGTTAATTTGCCCCTCTCATTTTTCATTATTGTTACCAGGAAGTCATTCATAAATTGGTTATTATGTTCCTGTCATAAAATAAGTTTAAACACATTTACATTGATCTACTCCTGAGCATAGTATTGGCATCATAGTCTAAGAATTTGTAGAAATTAAATGGGTTCTGGAAGAGTAGATATTACAGTATCTATCATTACTCTGTACAAATGTGTAGGAATTATGAAAATGTAGAAGAGGTGCTGGGTTTGAGCTCAAATTATTTAAGAAATTTTCCTTGGAAACATATGGCAAAAGGAAAAGTGTAAAAAATGAACTACAGGAATTCTGTTTCAATTTCCTCTAAGTCTCAATGACCAAACACCGGGTGACTTGCAGAATGATTTGCCATCAAGGAACTCTCCATTGGGAATTGGAGATGATGCCTGGCATGTTAGATTTAACTATTTAGAAACTGAGGGAGCTCTCAAGGCTGAGTGGTAAAGAATTATGCTACAAACCCAAAGGTTCATAGTTCGAATCCACAGGAAAAAGATGGGAAGTCTCCTCCTGTACTGCCTCTGAAAACCCACCAGAGGGCCAGCTGTGAACTCGGTGGGACACAACAACTTCGATGACATTTAGAGAAAGAACACATCAATAGCTACTTTGAAACTTCTGTCCTTTGTGCATGTTATCAGGAAGGACTTGTCAGTCCCTGGAGAAGGACATGATGCTTGGGAAAGTAGAGGATGAGCAGCAAAGGAGACAACCCTCCAGGAGATGAATCGACACAGTGGGCACAAGGACGAGCTCAAGCACAGCCAAGACTTTGAGGATGGGCGGGATCACGCAGGGCTTCTTCCCATGTGCATAGTGTGGCTGTGAATTGGCGTCCACTCAATGGCACCTAAGAATAACAACAAACCCAGTTTCAGAGTTATAGGACAGACTCCAAGAGTAAAGCAGCATTTAGAAGTACATACTGACCGAGAGCTGCATGACAACATTGACATGGAACTGGATAAATGAATAATAACAATTCCTGTGTTTAACAATTATTAAGCAATTACTGTATGAACTGGGGTTTAGAGAGTTTGTGTAAAGATTTCCAGTGTCACAGAATGAGTAATTCATGGAGCCTGGATTATTAACCAGAGTTTGTCTCCGGGACACATAATCATTCTGCTGTTTTTCTCTCTGTTCCCACAATCACTTCCTGTAGGTTCTCAAAGAATCTTCGTGGTAGAAATAATGACAAGTAGTGACAATAGTAAAACCAAACCCATTGCCATTGAGTTGATTTTGCTCTTGGTGATTCCATGTGCTTCAGGGTAGAGCCGAGACTTGCAGCAGCAGCCATCTTTGGGAAGCAGATCACCAGTCTACAGTATCACTGGGTGGATTCGAACCACCAGCCTTTCAGTTAGTGGTTGTTAGGTGCCATCAAGTCAACTACAGCTCATGGTAACCCTGTAAACAACAGGTCTGAGCCTTGCCGTGTCCTGCACCATCCTCACAATCTCCTGGACGCTCCTCCGTTGTAGTCACTGTGTCAGTCTGTCTCGTTGAGGGTCTTCCTATCTTTATGTGACTCTCCACTGTTCCCAGAATGATGCCTTTTTTTCAAGCACTGGCCGCTCCTGACAACATGCCCAGTCCTTGACTTACGGAGCACTCTGTTTGCACTCCCTTCAAGACAGACTGGTTTGTGCTTTTGGCAGTCCATGGCACATTCTATATACTCTTTATCAACACAGTTCAAAAACAGCGATTCTTAAGTCTTCCTTATTTCTTGTCCAACTTTCAGAAACACAGGAAGCAGTTGGAAGGACCATGGTGCATCAGGTGCATCTGGTCTTTAAAGTGACATCCTTGCTATTTAGAACTTCGCCATCATGTCTTTGATTTCTTGACTGATGCTACTATTGGTGTTGATTGTGGATCCAAATAAAATGAAATTACTGACAACTCTTTTCTCCATCTTTCATGATATTGCCTCTTGGTCTAAACGTGAGAATTTTTGTTTTCTTGTTCTATATTGAAGACTATAATCTTTGCTCTTCTTCAAGAATGCTTCAAATCTTTATCACTTTCTGGAAGCAAGGTTGTATCATTGGCATGACACAGGTTGTTGTTGTTGTGTGAGGTTTGTTTTGTTTTGCTTTGATTTTTCCTGTTAGTTGTTGTTGTTGTTGTTATGTGCTATCAAGTCTCTTACACTCATAGCAACCCTATATGTACAACAGCCCTGAACCCTGCTCTCTCTTGAGCCAACTTCATTGTCTCTGACACACCTACCCCCTATTACCCAACTCACTGAGTCAATCCACCTCATTGAGCATCTTCCTCTCCTGTGCTGTCCCTCCATCCTTCCAAGCATGATGTCCCTCTCCGGGACTCTTCCCTCTTTGCCACATGCCCAAAGTATGTCAGATGGAGCCTCAAAATCCTTGCCTCCAAGGAGCCTGGTTTTATTCTCTCCAGGACAGACCTGTTTGTTCTCTTAGCAGTCCATGGTATATGCAATATTCTTCTCCAGAACCACAACTCAAAGGCATTGATTCTTCTTCTGTCATCCTTAGTCATTGTTCAGCTCTCAGATGCATAGCAAGTAATTGTGAAGACCCTGGTCTGGATCAAGCACACCTTAGTCTCCAGACTGACACCATTGCTCTTCAGTACTCTGGAGGGGTCCCTGACAGCAGTCCCAGGCCCCTCCTAATGCTGGACCCAGGCCCCTTCTGAGATTATTTCTGTTAGCAGCTGAGGGTATCAATCACTTAGTGCTTCTCTGGACTATATCATATTCTCAGTGTCTTTTGCTATTAACTAACTTAAACTCTCCATAGACCAGTGAGTCGGGTACTATGTTCATCCCATTTCATGGTAGAGGAAGGCAAAGCGTACAAAGGTATTATAGCTTGCAGATCAAAGAGCCATAATTTTCACCCAGTTTTCTGTCTCCAGGACCTATATTCTGTGGAAGATACAGCAGTAGTCATAGTCTTTGAATTCTGGGGAAAATGTTTTCCAATGTTATTTTTTTCCCTACTACGATTTGTGGCAAGTCTTTTCTATGTCAATTCTGCTGTGAGGAACTAAGAGGACTGTTTTATGTTATTACATCCAGAGTCTCCCATACACAGAGGCTTCACTATCAAATGAATTCTAATTTAAAAAAAAATTTAATTAATCTTTTCCTTTAAAAATGGCCCAGGGCCTTGAGACAAAGAAGAATTCTGTGCTTGGTTCCAAGTTATAAATGAGCTTAACTTGGGAACTCCTGTGAGAGTCTCACTCTCAAAGGGTCCCCACGACTGGCCTGCATTCTCTGGACAAAGTCCAGTGGAGCTCATGTTCCTTGACAATCTGGATGGTCTTATTTTGAAAAATGAGTCAAACAGTCTCAAGAAGAAAATAAGTAACCTTAGCCTACTTGAGTAATGGGGCAGGGGAAAAGGAACTCGAACAAATGCTATTCAAGCCTGAGATAAGGATGGAAGGTGAAATAGATATTTTTGTTTGACTCATGAGTTACTAAGATGCAGCATCTTAATTCTTAGAATGACGTAGTAGGAAGGAAGATACTCATAACAGATGAGAAAACCGGGTTTTATGTATAAGAATTTTATATGTAAACCAGTATAAAATAATAATTAAAGAAAGGTTTGTTCTATGGGATATGAACATGTGTTTTAAGAAATGATAGGATAATAAAGATTGTGGTCTATTAGGCGCCTCTGGTGGCGTAATCTGTAGAGTGTTACACTTCTAACCAAACAAGACTATGTCTCTGGTGGTTCAAATCCACCAACTGCTTTATGAGAGAAAGATGTGGAATCTCCTCCTGTGCTATTTATAACCTTAGGAAACAAATGGAGGGTCAATAAGAGTTGGAGTGAGTGAGGGACATTCTATTCTTTAGAGTTAATATCTTTAACTTAATTGTATTCATTTAACATTTGCCTACTTCCTTAGGAGAAAGATGGGCCATCTCATCCCATGGGATTTATGGTCTTGGAAACACACTGGCCGGTCAACTATGAGTCACTCTGTCTTGAATGTGATGAGTGTTTTGAGAGAGCAGTGCTAAGAACTGACAATCACAGTGGTGGATAGTGGTGGGATGTGTACTCAGGGATCTACCAGGCTAGTGGAGATAAGGAATATATAAACAGTAGTGAATCCTTTCGCACATTGATGTCAGTATCAAGCAAGGACAAAGTCAAAGTTCCTAGCATTCTAGTTCAAAGATAAGGAGCTCTGGTGGCCTAGTGGGTAAGAAGTTATGCTGCCAACTCAAAAGACAGGTGGTTTGAATCCCCCAGGTAGTCCAGGGGAGAAAGATTGGCAGTCTCCTTGTGTGTGATTTACAGCATCAGAAAACCAGCTGAAAGAAACGAAACAAAAACAAAAAACAGTTGCCTTCATGGAAATCCTAAGTCTATGTAAACTTTGATTAAAATTAACAAAAAAAACAAACAAACCCCAAAACAAACAAACAAACAAAAAAAAAGAATCAAAAGTCACCAAAAAAAAAAATTTTCCCTTCAAGTTGATTAAGGTTCATAGTGACTCCATATATGTCAGAATAGGGTTGGATATCAATAACTGGTTTTTTAAGAATAATTTTTTATTGTGATTTTAACATAAGTTAACACAGAAAACCTGAATTTCTATTCATTCATTGTTGCACATTTTCCTCCCTATCCACGCAGTTTGCTTTTTTAAAAATTATTATTAAATTTTATTTGTTTTAATGAACATTTACAGAGACTTTGTGTTTTCATTCATTCATTGTTGCACTGTTTTCTCTACCCTCCTCCCCAGTTCGTTCTTCTTCCCCACCCCCCGAATGTCTGTTTTAATTGTCCAATTGCCACAGTGCTTGTCAAAGCCAGTTCTGATTAATCTCCTTTGTCAGTGTGTCCTTTGCCATTCCCTATCACTCCTCCCTGAGAGAGACTTCACCCTGATTCATAAGGAAAAGGGGATGGTGTATTCTCTTAGCTACTTGCTGCTGAAAAGGGACGCTGTAGGTTTCAGGGTGAAGATCTTCTCTCACTACTCTAAAGGGTCCCTTTGGCAGTAGGAAACACATAGACTATTATGGAGATTGATTTTGGAATTTAGATGCACTGTTATCAATTGTGCTTAGCCGTACATATTCATATCCTTGAAGATGTATCATGGAAGTGTTGCAGCCTAGAAGACACAAATTTAACTAAGAAGTTAAAAGTACATGAGTCAAAAATTAAAAAGCAATAATATTCTGAGTAGAGGTTCTAATAGTGGCACAAATCAAGTTACAGAGGGAAGGTGGTTCTTACAATAAAAGGCCTATAGACTAGCACTTTGTCTATTATAGTGTACAGGTTAGGAACCACAAGATGTAGAGGCTCAGCTATGTCATTTATGCTTCTTAAGTCCTGGAGCAAATTCCATCTACCACTGGGTTGTTTTACAACTCGGAAGTTTGCATGCAAGGTAGAGGTGAAGTACAGAACTGCTTATGAGATTTTCCGTCCATTCCAACAACTAAGAAATAGTGAGAAGAGTTGGGACCTCAGAAGGCTTTTAGGACCAATTAGTAGGCTCTGTGTCCAGGAGAAAATGAATATGCTTACCAGTAATGTTAATGCTCACCCACAGCTCTTCTGGGAGGATCTAAATCATTGAAGCGTCCTCCTTTGTTTCCAGCTGGGAGCTGGGAACTGTCAGTCCTGTCTGCCACGAGGACCTGATGTGGGCCACCTTGGCCAAGTGTCCTTCAGAGCCACACTTAAAGCAAGTGAGTGGGAGCTTCCTCTCTACTCCCTTGCCTATCTGTGGCAAAAAAAGAAAAAAAGGTTCATTCAATGGCTGATATTTTAGAAGCTCATTAAGTCTTTTTTTCTAAGATGCACCTGAACGGATGCAAACCTACAACCTTTTGGCAAGCAGCTTAGCACATTAACCATCTGCGTCACCCACAGACATGTCACTCTGGGTATAGTTAGCTCTCCAACATCTTCCTTGTTCATTTAATTATTTGTTTCTGACTTGACAGACCTGCTGAATGGTAAGTTTTGTGAGAGCTGGAAATTGTCTGACTCATAGTGCTGTGTGTTTCCTGTGCCCAGGATAGTGTCTGGCTCCTAAAAGACTCTGAACATATGTCTGAAGAACAAACAGGTGCATCTTAATCCCTGTGGTAGAGCAGCCTTAATTTACAAAGGCCAACACATTGTCCTAACTTGTTAGGTGAAAAGAAATTCCAGATGAGCTTGGCCATCAAAGGCATGTTCTACATAAGAGATGTGTTTCAAGGCTAAAACTGGTTAAAAAAAAAAACAAACAAAAAACAAAAACAAAACCAATCAAACAAACAGAACAAAACACAACCCACACAACTAAGCAAACAACATTGATGAGAAAACATTAACGAGAAAAGGTGATTTTTTTTCCCAGCAATGCTTTGGCACTGCTGTGGTGCCACCCACCCTCCCTTTGTCTCAAGGTTTTGAGCTCTTGCTTTTCTAAGAGAACAGAGAGTCATTACCGAGGAATAAAAGTATTTTCTTCTTTTGACAAATGTAGAAAGCAATTCCTGTTGCCAAGAAGGGATATGTAACATTTAGAAACTAAATGCTAAGTCACTGCCTAGGTGTGAAACAGAAGCATGTAAGCTTATACTGAAACTGCCTGAGGTTTAGGTCCTTGCTTCCAACTCTGTGTATGAATGACTCCAAACAATTATCTTCATTCTCTTCTCCAAGATAAGACAAACTGATACCTGAAATTCATCACCATGACCAAATTCCAGATCAACGCAAAGCAATTTCCCTTACCATCATACATTTTTCTTCTAGGTCCCCAGTGGCATAGAATTTGCAGCAGAGTTCTTCAAGCCATTTGGAAAGAAATGGCCAAATAATTGATTTACAGGTCTGGTCATGCTTCTCATGCATTCTTGTGAAAATGCACACTTTGGATTGTAGCTCTTTCTGTGCAAGTTTGGGATGCCCAGTGTCAGGATGTTGATTTTAACCATGGGTTTTCCCCAGCTCCCCCAAAGTAGAGCTATGACTATTAATACCAACCATTAGTGTGTGCCCTTAAGGGACTAGGCCCTAGAGAAAGATTTCAAATGAGGTAGAGAGTCAGCAGAAAAGAGCAAGACTTCCTGTGTTCTGGATTGACACAGTGGCTGAACAATGGGCTGAAACATCCCAACAGCTGTGAAGATGATGCAGGACCCATGCATCTGGGGACCTTCACTGCTCCTGTCTGTAGTACTGCCAATCAAAAGTCCACATGGCTCCACAGGTTCAAACCCGCCAGCTCCTCCAAGGACGAAAAATGGACAATCTCCTCCGTTTATGTTTAGTCTCAGAAACCAGATGGAGGGTTGATTTGACTTGAAACCAACTCAACAGCAGTGGGTTTCAGCTTTGAGTGGTAGGTATAGTTCACATGCTCAGCTTTTAAATAGAAGGTTGGAGGTCTAAATTCACCCACAGAACTCTCAAAAGGAAGGACTGTTGATGACCTCCAATGGAGTGTTTCGTTCTATTGTACGTAGATAGAGTTGTTATAAGTTAACACCAGACAACAAAAATAATAACAGCGAGTATTCAGCACACCTTACCTCATTTCATTTCACAGTTACCCTCTGAGGTATGATATATTCTCTAGTTCACATGTGAAGAAATGAAAGTCTCTAGTAGTTAAACTCTGATGGCCTAGTGGCAAGAAGCTGCTCTGCAATCCCAAAGGCCACCAGCAGCTCTGTGGGACAAGGATGGGCAATCTCCTCCCATGTGAAAAACCTGTCAGAGGGTCAGCTATGACTTGGTTTCAACAACAGTAGTTAAATGGTCTGCCTGATGCCACATGGTACCAGCGGCTGAGTTCGAGGTAAAAGGTCACCGTGGTATCTATTCCTGCTTCCTCATTACCAAAGCTCTAGCGTTAGTTTCAAGCCTCTGTTTTCTCACCCCATCATCCTACTGGTTTTATTTAAGAACGTATATTTTCCCACTGACTAGGCTTTCATTCTAGAAGTCAGCATACATATCTCTTCTATTTCTTAATTCCTTATCATTCACTCATTGCCATCAAGTCTGAACCAATTCAAAGCTGACTCTCTATTGGGTGTGAGGCTCGCCTTCTGCCACCGAGTTGCTGATGGATTCAAACCATAGAAGCACAGGTTAGAAGCTTGAATCCCTACAGGCTGTACCACCAGAGTCCCCCTAATTTCCTATGTTCCCTTAATTCCCTTAACAAAATGCTTGTGCGTAATAATACTAAATGCTGGCTGTAGCTGAAGTGAAATAAGTGAGGCACTTGTATCAGGCACAAATATAAGACAGTGCAAAAAACCTTAGTGATCGAGGTAAATTATGTGTTGATAGACTTCTGAAACATCAAAATTTATGCAAAAAATTATGATAAACAAAGTACTAATATTGTGAATAATGACAGGATCCAATCTTGAGCTTGCTGCTCTTCCTTGTCTCACTATGATCCTTGCTCTGTGAAAAGAACCTAAACCTTGTCGAGTGAATGAATTGGAGAGAGTTGGTGTTTGGCTCCCATGAGCTCAACAAACAGTTTATCATGCAGTGAAATGTTTCCATTCAGTCAGTGATGAATTAGATGGACTTACATCTTTGGCTTTTCTTGCTATCCATCTGTCCATGAGGGTGTTGACTCAGCTGTGAGGGTCATGCCAAAGCCTAGTAAAGCTTCCAGAGTTCACCCTTTGCTATTACTCTATCTGGAGACTACCCAAGGGGGGGGGGTGGACCTTTTTAGCACAAGTTTAAATCTACATGGAAAAAAAATACTGCATTTGATTAGATGAGAGTCTAAAGTTCCTGAAAATGCTTTTTAGTTTTGTTATTACCCTGCCCCCTTCCTTATTCTTTTAATTTCAAGAAATCAGAGTAGTTCTTTTTGAAGGGCAGAATTTTGATCTCTATAAATACGCAGACCAATGAAAGACCCCTCAAGTACTGTGAAATCAATGCCAAATCACAACCCTTGTATGTTGGAGTAGAATAGCAGTCCACAGGGCTTCCAGGCTGGGGCCTTTCAGAAGTAGAGTATCAGGCCTCTCTTATGGGGCATCTCTGGGTGGATTTGAACAGCCAGACTTTCAATTACTAACTTTTTGTCCCATGCCTATGGGTGTGTATATTCAAGTCTTTCCCACAGACGCTACTCCTCCCCTAGCTTTGGATAAATAATGACAACCCAGTAATTATTTGGGAAATTATTAATTATAAGATTACAGGGGAAACTGTAGCATAATTTTGAGCATGTGATATCTTTATTTGAAAAATTGTCATGCTGTATACTCAACAACCAAAAAAATAACACCAGAAAGATCATCAGGTCTAACGTGCTGTCATTTGAATTACCCCCACTTTTGTCCCCATGCTGGTTGCACTGCTGGCAGTGGGTGCAGTGAAGACCAAGCCAAATGAGGGACTCTGTAAACGGAGAGCAGTTGCACAGTTGTTTACAATAGTGATAAAACAGTAATCCAGGGTCCAAGTGTACACTGGGTGGCTTCCCCTCTCAACAAACAGGCTCACTTACAAATCATCACTCCCTGGAGAACCCTGAGTCTCTCTGCAAAGGCATTTCCCCTCAAAGTCAACAGAATTAAAAGATGAACACAAGCTTCAAGTCCACCAGCTGTCAGACTGCCTGGAATCTGTAATTTAAGGAGACAGAGGATCTGTATTGACCAGGGATTGGGCTGAGAGCTCTAAGTTCAAGATCTCCTTTTCTTGGGCTGAGGCCTTAGCTGAAGCCCTGATGTTGTTATTGGGGCCTTGATGCTAATAAGGAGACCCCACTGGTGCACATGAGGACCTCTGTTGGTGCAGTCTGTAGCATGTGTAATGCTAACCAAAAGACCACATGGCTCCAGAGGTTCAAATCCACCTGCTGCTCTGAGGGATAAAGATGGGCAATCTCCTCCCTTAAGATTTACAGCCTCCTCAGAAACACAGTAGAGTTGGCAATGACTCAATAGCAGTGACTTTGAGTTTTGAGTGGTGCATGTAGTTTTAAGATGCTCAACTGGTAAATATAAGGTTGGAGCTGTGAGTTCACCCACAAGTACCTCAAAAGGAAGAACTGGCACTCGTCCTCTGAAAGTCATCATTGAAAACCTATGGACCACACGTGGGGTTGCCTGAGTTAGAATTCATTTGATGGCACCTGGTGATACTCTTGTAAACACCAGGAGCAGTTTCCATTGTAATACGCCTTTCTCCTGCTTAGTTCTGAGCCGCCTAGGAAAACACAGTCTAGCTAGACACTCTTGACCATTTTCAGCTAGACCGTATTAGTCATTCACTTGGCAGATGTTTATTGAGGGCCACCACACACCAGGTGCTGAGGGTTCAACGGTGAACAAATTCCGGCCCTGATCTCACAAAGAGCTTGTAGTTGGAGAAGATAGAAGATAATTAAGTAAACACACACAACTTTGTGACGTGCTGGGCTCTGTGCCCGCTACGAAGAAAAATGAGGCAGGATTAGGAGAGGGCTGGCTGGGTTTGCCCAGGTGGTTGGAGAATGAATCAATCTCTAGAGAAGAGACATTTGAGTGACCTTGATGAGGAGAAGGAGGGCATGAGCTCATAATACATCAGAAGAAGGAAACGAGGTTGAAGAGATCAGTGTGGCTGTGGCTGAGGGAGGGGATGGAGGTGAGAAACCGAGGTCACAGCCATGGCTACAGGTGAGATCTACAGAAATGCAAGCCAGGGAAGGACTTGGATTTATGCTGAGAGAGATGGGAAACCTTTAGGGTGATTTGAGCAAAAAGTGACCTGACATGCCTTTCGCTTTGCAAAGGCTCCTCTGACTCTGGGTGAAGAAATAGTGCTTTAGTCTCAGGGAAGCGAGCAAAGAAGAAGGCAGGTGTATCCCTGTCCCCATGGAGCTTACAGTTTGGAGAGGAAACTGGCAGTGGACAAATAAACACAGCAGTAAAGTCAAATAGTGGTACACTCTGAGAGTGGAATTAAAAATGATAATGGGTAAGCAGGATGGATGAGCCTGAAAGCTTCTCCGAAGAGATGAGACCAGAATAACGACAGCCAGCCATGACCTCCAAGGGGACCATCATCTCATTGGTGCAAAAGTCTTGAGGTAGAAAGGACATGTCTGTGCTGGAGGGACAGGCAGCGAGAAGACCAAAGGGTGGCCAGGGCACAGTGAGTTCAGTAATATAGGTCATGAGGTTCAGACCTCGGGGTTAAATTCGGACTTCAAGATTTTAATCACATTAAAATGGGCAACAATTTGAGAGGTTTAAGATCAAACATGAGACTAGAGTTCAGGAAGAAAATGTGAAATAGCTTAAAGTTCCTCCACTGGAATCTAGGGACCAGTGGAGACTGAGGAGGGACATAGGCACCCACAGTCCCCAGTTTTCTTGGTTAGACCCCTCTTCAGTCTGTAACTAACTCATTAATTGATAAATGGACTCTAATAATTTAAAATGGTCTGTCTTCCTTTTAAAATAAGTGCAAGATTTAATGGTATTCTTTTTTTAATTTTTTTATTCATTTAATGAAAATTTACAGACTTTGGATTTCCATTCATTCATTGTTGCACTTTTCTCCCTGCCCACACCTCACCCCCAGTTTGCTCTTCTCTTTGAAAAGTAAAAGTTCCCCCATTGTTTTACAATCCACCCCCACCCCCCACCCCAGGTCCACTCCACTGTGCAGCCTTCGTTCTGGACTCCTGTCATGACAATAATACCTAATCACATACCCCTTTTAAACAGTTTTCTCCTTCATTTGTTTCAATGCAGTATACATTATTTATCTCATCCTTCTCAGTCTCCCCCAACCCCGATGTCAGTCCTGTTCTATAACAGTGGCACCATGCAGCATTTGTCCCTCTGTGACTGAGATATTTCACTCAGCATAATGTCCTCCAGGGTCACCCATTTTGAATAATATTGCATGAGTTCCTTGTTTTCAGTGCAGCGTAGTATTCCATCGTGTGAATATACCACAGCTTCTCTATCCATTCGTTTGTTGATGGGCATTTAGGTTGTTTCCAACTCCTTGCTTTTGTGAACAAAGCTGCAATAAACATGAGTATGCATAAATGGTATTCTTGATAAGTAGTGCATATCTTAGAGAGCTCTAAAGGCTTAGTGGTAAGAAGTTGCATTGCCGATCAAAAGGCAATGGTTCAAGTCCATTAGCTGCTCCATGGGAGACTGATAAAGTTAGTCTCCTTCTATGCAATTTACAGCGTTTGAAAACCCACTGGAGGGTCAGCTCTGAGTTTTTTTTCCAACTCGATGGCAATGAGAGCGAGGCACTGAGCACCAATCTTTAGTGGACAAGCTAGTGAAAAGGTCAACACTAATGGACTTTGGTATAGATTTTCCCTGAGGTCATGGTTCCCAGCTACTGTTCTGTTGGCTCCACAAGCATGGAAACCTTGGTCAAAATAGAATGAAATGCAGCCATTCCCGCACCATTCTTGTGATCAGTTGCACATCTGACTATTTTCATCCATAGCAATTTTCACTGGCTGACTCTTGGAAACAAATCTCCAGGCCTTTCCTCCTGGTCTTAGTCTGAAACCTGCTCAGCATCATCACAAAACCACCAGCAGATAGCTGGGGTTCATTGACAGGGAATCAGCCCCAGGCCTCCCAAGAACTCGGCCACTGAATCACCATTGCACCTACCATGTCTGTGTCCGATTAGAGGTCTTTGTCTTTTCTTCCTAATTTCCCATAGACTGAGAACCTCCCAAGACAAGGTCCACATCCTTGCTTTTCTTTGCAGTGCTCTATTTGGTAGTAGGTACGTAGAAGCTTCTTGGGAAGTATTTACTGAAGAAATGAATAAATGAAAGTGTGTTCTACGCTGTTTACTGTATCTCGGGAATTAATTTTCAGATAGTCATCCTTTGAAATTGTTTGTTTATCTTGTAATTTATTTATAGTCTTTTCAATCACAAACAGATCTGAGGAGAGAAAACAAGGAAATGGTGATAGTATTATTAAGAGTTCATCCAGAGTACTCCTTTCTGGCACACACTTCCTGGGCAATTTCATTATTTATAACCTGCTTAACAAACCTGTAATTAAAATTATTGTAATTCCCATTTTACAGACAAAAAAAAACAAAAACCAAACAACAAACCAAACCCCAAAACTCCAACAACAATGAAGTACAAAGTTGACTGAACGACATGCTTTTATTTAAATGTTAATTCTAGTGTTTGTGCACAACCGGTTTCATTCCAAGGTCTTTGCTTTTTTCAGCCGGCCAGTGATTGCGCTGACCGTCAATGAAATGGATTGACACAGTGGCTGCAGCAACAGGTCCAAGCGTGGTGGTGCCGGTGAGGAGGGTGCTGACTTGGGCAGGATTTTATTTTGTTACACATACTCAACAGCGTTGAAATGAGTCAGAAGCAACCCACTGGCACCAAACAGCAACCATAGAATAAGATTTTTTTTCTAGGAGTTAGGTAAAATTTATTGGATTAAGCATGAAGTTGTAATTGACTTTTAAGGCTCTCGTTTAAGAAAGGAAGCATCCACCGGGAAGCTCTGGTGCCACAGTCCATAGCAAACTGCGTTGGCCCACAGGCGGCGCCTCTCTGGAAGTTCGATCTATCAGCAGCTGTGCAATCATCTTCTGTGTCATTTATAGCCAGCCTCCCGAAAACCCGCTGGAGGGTCAGCTGTTAGTTCCGAGTCGATGGCAATGAAATGATTTAATGGATAGCCTTTCTACCTATCTTTTTGCTTCTCTAACATATAGCTTCCTCTTCTCAGTAAAGGTAAGATATTAACAAAGGTGCAGTCCATAATTCATATGAGATCAGATTGGATACAACAGAGTTGGATAAATAGAGACAGTTCGCAGAAAAGAAAGCTTAGTTAGGTCCATAGTGCACCCAACCAGACTCCCAGGCCCTGCTCCGCACTCCCAAATTTCTTTTTTTTAAATAGAATTTTTTACTTTATTTGTCATATTAACAAAAGCTTACAGAAAAGTTAAATTTTCATTCATTCATTGTTGCACATTTTACCCCCTCTTCCTCTTTTCTCCCTCCCCAAGCTGACTTTTTCTTTCGCTAGTTTATTAATAAGATTTCTTTTAAAAACAAACCACATTTGTACTGCTGTTTGATTAATTGGAAACAAGAATTGTTTCTTTTTTTAAATGCAAGCACTGTGGGAAAGTATCCAGTCTGACTCAAATGTGATTCTCACACCACTGACATTTTTAAAACCTTCACTTAAAAAAATCATGCATACATATAACAATTTCAAGACAGTATAAATATGTATAAATGTTTAAAATTCGAATGCATGCAGAGGAAGAAAAAGTATGAGGGAACTCTGTGCTTTTGGTACAATTTTTATGTAAGTCTAGAATTGCTCTGAAAAATAAAATCCACTTTTTAAAAAATTAAAACACTCTTGCTTTTCATTCCCATGTCCCAATTCCCCTCTCTACTAGGAACCAGTGCAACCAATTTCCCATGTATTTCCTAAAATTGTGTTTGCATTTAAAAGCAAACTGGTATGTGTGTGTGTGCGTGTGTGTGTATGTGTGTATAACCTATTTTTGATAAATAGCTTCAAAAATTATTTCCATTTTTTATCTTGCCAGACGCCTCCAACCTCCTAAATAGCAAAGATATGCTTGCATACCACATCTGAGTTGAAAAACTATAGAATTGTAATGCTAGTAGGGTCTCCAGAGAACTTCTGGACAGACTCTTTTGGTGGACCAATGAGAAATCTGATGATGTACAGGGAAGTGAAATGTCTTGTTTAATGTAACAAGTACAGACAGAGGCCAGTACGCTATTAAAATACCTGATTTGAGATGCTGTCTGTATAACCTCCAGCTGTGGAATAAAACAGAGTCAAAAGAGTGCTGGGCTACTGTAAGGTCGGAGGTGGCTAAAGTATTCCAAGAGCTAAATGCCATTTTAATTAATATTCAGACAAACACCTGACCATAATTCATCTGGAAATATTTCATATTTCTATAGGAAATATAATGAGATGTATAAATCAATAGAACCTCTTCTGTCAAAATCACAGAGGACATTCTCCAGAGGAAGAAATAACAGTAACTGCAAACAATCTATCCAAAACCAACACACATATATCAGCTTTCTGTATCCAGAAGGCAAGTTCAGATGCAAGATATTACTAGGAATGCATTTTTATTATTGCAAAGGTGTTTTATGATGAGCATTTTAATCTACAAATAAGACTTATCCAGATGGATTAAGTTTCCTATTTGTGTTGTAAAATATCAGGGATCAAAATCAAATGTGTTCTTGCTTAAGAGCCTTAATTCAGTCAGAACACAGAAATGTCTGATGGCCACTAATCTTCCCATGTCTAAATATTTGGATATTTTTCTACATGTTACAGTCTGGTTTAAATGGCTTTGCTTTAGAAAGTCAAACAGTGCAAAAAGAGTGTATTTATTTTGATATTTTAAAAATCCTAACTGGAAATAAAGATGTAACTTTTATCTAAGGGGGTGAACTATCATGTCCAAGCAGGACGCGGAGCCTTTTGTCCTTCACACATGCAGGCTTGTTGAAGTCCAAGCAGGCACAAGAATTATAGGCATCAACTCCATTGGATAAACAACAAGTGAAGAATACACTGCCTTTACCAAAAGCATTTCACAATCCCAATCCCATCAGTTGTTTTTGTAAGAATCAGAGAACAGCTCTTGAAGGTGTGGGTTCTTGAACTGTTGTTAGCCACTTTCATGCTGATTCCAATTCAAGGCTACCCCATGTACAACTGAATGGAATGTTGCCTCACCCGAGGTCGTGCTCACAATTGCTGGTATGCTCAGTTCCAACACTGCAGCTGTTGTCCTAACCCAGTTCACTGAGGATCTCCATACCTGAGTCGGCCTCCTGCTTCACAAAATATGATGGCCTTTAGCAACTGATTCCTCCCTAGGCATGTTTAAATTAAGAGTTGGACTATGCTCTATGAGGATCCATGAGAGTCTCACTGGCTATTTTATTTTCTTTTTAAGCAAAGAAGCTTTTACTGGGGCTCTTGGGTGAGGTTCACTGCCCCAGGCCATAGAGAGGCAGGATGGGTCAGGGAAGTTCGCCTCATTGGCTAATTTTGAGGAGTAGATTGCCAGACCTTTCTCCCTCCTCTGTCTTACTCTGGAGCTCTGTTGAAACCTGTCCACCATCGATGATCTTACTAGTGTTTGAAATAACAATGCTATAGCTTTCAGCATCATGATGTTGCTGTTGTTATGCACCATTGAGTTGGAATCAATGTTGTTGCATGCCATCAATCGTGGGGGATGGGTGCTTTCTATAATTCATCCTCCTTTTTCTAAATTGCAAAATGGTGTCCAACATGCGTACTAGCAATTTCCCTCGTGGCTCATAGGAGAGATAGTGGGAAATGATTCTTTTAACTATATATTTGCAAGATAAAACCAATGGGTTTTCTGGTAAAGTGATGAATAAGTGAATAGTTAATGACGTGGTCAGTTCAGTTAATTGGCATATTCTCTGTCACTGCTCCCTGCTGTGGGTGGCTCTCTGAAAGCAGGCTCTAAGATCCATACTCCAGAAGTTGGGTAGGGAGTGCTCAGGACAGCCATGCCTGAGGCAGGAAATGGGGCAGGACTGGGATGAGGGAGAAGGTGCACTGGGATGTAGGCTCAGTGGGGCCTCAGCCTCCTCTTGGGGAGCACTGGAGCGAGGATAAGCCTTCATGCCATCCTAAGGTGAGCAAGGAGGCCAAGCCTTCTTTATACCCCCTAGTCCAGCGCCTACAGAAGGGAGGGACGTGGCCTTCAGTGTGATAACTCTCTTTACAGTAAACAGTCTCCAAAGAGGACTGACAGCCAAAGGCTGCCTTCAGGTAGCACTCCCAGCAGCTGGGGAATCAAGTCTTCCATCCTGAAGGGCCTTGAGTGGTGCAATGAAGCCTCCCCTGTGCTCTATGACTAACATGGTACTCTTCCGCTCAGTCGCTTGTGGCTTCCACAGATTTCCAGGCAAGAGTCACTTCACATGACTCTATAGTAATACTTATTTGCCTTTCCAGTTTCCATTTTTTTTTTTTAAAAAGGAGAGCAACCCAGAATAAGCAAAGCTCTTCTGGAAACCAAAAATAAAGTAGGAAGCATCTCTGTCTCTGAACCTTGTGTGTAGCTGTGATAATCCAAACAGCATGTTATTGATACAACAACAGAAATTAAGATCAACAGAATAGAATAGAGAATCCAGAAATCAACCCACCAGCCTACAGCCAACTGATATTTGGCAAAGTAAAAAGCCCCATTAAATGGGGAATCAACAGTCCTTTTAACAAATGGTGTTGTCAAAACTGGACATCTACCTGCAGAAAACTGAAACAGGATCCACATCTCACATCATGCACAAAAACCAATTCAAAGTAGATCAGAGACCTGGGGTAAAACACAAAACCATAAAGATCATAAGAGACAAAATCACAAGAGACAAAGTAAGAGACAAGATCATAAGAAACAAAATTAGAAGCCTTAAACTTACGGCATAAATATTGTTGTTATGTGCCATCAAGTTGCTTGTGACTCATTGCGACCCTATGTACAACAGCCCTAAATTCTGCTCTGTCCTGTAACAATTGCACTGTCTCCAATACACCCATCTGATTACCTCAGTCACTGAATCAATTCACATCATAGAGAGCCTTTCCCTCCTGCACCGTCCCTCCACCCTACCAAGCATGATGTCCCTCGCCAAGGACAGGTCCCTCCTTACAACATGTCTAAAGTATGTTAAACGGAGCCTCAGAATCCTTGCCTCCAGAGAGCCGCCCGGTTTGACCCTTTCCAGGATGAATCTGTTTGTTTTCCTAGCAGTCCATGGTACCCTCAATACTCTTCTCCAGCACTACAGATGAAAGGCATCAATTCTCCTTCTATCCTCTTTAGTCACTGTCCAACTCTCCGATGCATAACAAGTGATTGTAAAGAACATGGCCTGTACTGATGCACTTTAGTCTTCAGAGAGACACCATTGCTCTTCAGTACTTTAGAGATAGGCTTGCAAATATAGCCAAAAAAGAAAAAGTGTAACCTGGAGAAGATAAGATCTATGAATGGGACCTTCTTAAAATCCTTGTGTGCATCGAAAACTTTCTTCACTAAGGTAAAGAGAAAGCTGGTAGATTGAGAAAAAAATATTTGGTAAGAGTTGCATTATCAACCCAAAGGCATATGGTTTGAATTCATCAGCTGTTCTGAAGGAGAGAAATGGATAATCTCCTGTGTGATTTATTGCCTCTGAAAACCTGCTGGCATGACAGCTACGAGTCTTTTCTGACTTAACAGCTCATAACATCAACAAACATACATCAAAAATGTGTGTGTCTCAAAATAAATGTACTCAAGAGAGTTCTCATTTTAACCTAAAGCACTGAGACTGAGGTGTTATAATAACTTTTAAAGAAAAATTCAGGGCTGAGTTAAGCGTGGCAGTTTGAATTTGGCATCTTGAAAGTATGAGTGGCTATAAAAGTTAAATGTTTATCTGGACTAATTTGTGAATTAGGCAAAGTACTGTTTGACTCTTCTGGGCACACAGGACACTTTGTTAAGGGTACATGATGACCTCCTAGAGCTGGGGCAGCCTGTATTTAGACACCCACTTGGAGCCAGGAGTTGAGTGACACAACATTTATTGAACACTTCTTCTGTTGGGGGTGTAGTCCAGGGTGAGTTTCACAGACTCAATTGCTGCATATCTCAGTCCATTCAAATCCACTAGTGACTCTGTGGAAGCATTATAGACACGCTTACCTTTGAAAGTCACAGCCTCAGAAACCTGATGGAGGGTTGCTACAAGTTGGAACCGACTTGACGGCAGTAAGTTTGAAGTTTTTCTCCCATTGGTGGGTAGGATTCACTGATGTTTGAGACAAGGACCATTTTCTGAACAATCCAACAGGGGGCAGGAGGCAAGCAGGACACATCTCAGGACATAATGTGTTGTATGCAACTGAACCAAAACTAGTATTTCTGAGACTTAATTTCTAATGTTGCTATGCTACTTTTACATGAGTGTAACGTTTAAAAGCTGAGTTGAAGCTGACAAACTCCTTGGAACGCATTAGGCAACAGACGTTAAGGATGCTCTGAATTCCATACAACACTGTTCTCTAAACTTGAGCAACTGGTGGCACAGTTGATATTTCAGTAGTGCATTGCCAATAGTTTTTTAAGCTAACCATTTTATTTGTTATAAAATAAATATGTAGAGTGACACACAGGTTAAGGGACACAGGTGAGGATGCCATCAGTCATACTTGACTCTTCAGTACCTGGATTTTCAACAATCAACATTCACCAAAAGAAAAGGAAGTGTTTCAAACAGGTCACAAAGGGAGCTCTGGTGGCCAAGTGGCAAGAAGCTGCACTGCAATCCCAGAGGTACGCAGTTCAAATCTCAAGGTGCTCTGCTGGAGAAGGAGGGGCAATCTCCTCCTGTACCAGTCAGATCCAATTTGATGTTACACATAATAATGATAATAATAATAATAATAATAATTTAATTTAAAAAACAGGTAACTAATGGAGAAATTGCACAGATAATATATTGTTGCTATGTACTGTCAAGTTGAAACTGACTCTTAGCTGACCCTCCAGTAGGTTTTCAGAAAAAGTAAATCAGATGGGAGGAAACTGCCCATCTTTCTGCCATGAAGCAGCTGTTGGATTCAAACCATCTGTCTTTGAGATGGCAATGTAAATTCTCGTTGTCAGGCCATCAGAGCTCCCTCATAGATAATATGGGTGAAAGAAAGACTGAGTAGCCAAACTGGATATATCAAAATACTTGTGAAAGCTGCTTCCACACCTTAGGTTGGAGGGACAAACAGAAATTCACACATATTTAAGCCACCTTGGCCTGATAGCAGGGTCTGGAGACATGGAGGGAGAGGTGATCCCTGCCAGAGATTGACCACATGGTCAATCACTCCAGAGAAAGGCAGAGAGAAACACTCACACGTTTCCCTGCTTTCCAACCCTTCAAAGGCCTTCCAGCATCTAACTGAGCCACATCCAACACCATTGACTCAGTTTCAACTCTCATAGGATTTCCAAGGTCATAATTTTAACTGAAGCCACATCCGCTGGTTTCTAAAGGCAGACCTTTTGGTTAGCACCAAGGGCTTAAATCATTGCATCACCAGGACTTCTCCTTAGAAGCACAGCTGCAATTACACAGGAAGGAAAAAAGAAGGGCGAGGTTTCTTTCTGAGCCGAGGACCAGGACGACCCACAGGAGCGATCAGCCCGATCCACGCAGGAGGATATTGACGGAGGAGCCGGAAGAACAGTTAGGAATGCTGAGATCTTGTCATTGGTTCGAAGGGGAGGGCCTGATAGAAGTGTGTGAGGGGCAAAGGCGTATCCTGAAAGGAACCCTAGATTCTGTTTTTGGTGCTGAGTTCTTTGGATATTAAACCAAAACCAAACTAGTTGCTGATGAATTCTGACTTAAGGTAAAACTGAGTGTGTCAGAAGAGAACTGTGTGAATTTTCAATGAATGTAATCTTGCCAGACACAGAAGGCGTGCCCTTCTTCTGAGGCTCCTCCAGATGGATCTGAACTTCCAACCTTTCAGTGAGTAGCCAAGTGCTCTGCCGTTTGCACCACCCAGGGACCCCTTTCTTTGAATATTAACTTCTCTTCTGTGCGCAAATGTTTCATCTCCTGTGTGGGATTTCATTTACATGCACATCAATTCCTACTTTTATTGCATTCTCGGGTCTTTTGTTTAGTTTTTTCCTGTTACCATAGTTATTATTTATTTTAATGGTCAGAGTTAAAGAGGCATACAATTATTTCCAGTAACTGTAGTTATTCTAGTCATGGGCATTTTTAATGTGCTTTTTTCCCAATCATAGCACATTTTCTCATGTTGCTAATTCTCACAGCCTGTTTTCTTGGCGAATGAACGCTAATACAAGCCGCGGGATCCTTGATATTCCTGCGGGTTAAATAGCTGGGGCTTGTCGTTGTAAACATCTCACAGGTGTGCGGGTTAGAAGCAACGTGTAGCTCTACACTGCCTTCCGATGACTTGTTTAGAGAATGATGCCTGACAGGCTTAAAAACTGAAGGCTACTTTGTTCTTTACTGTTGAGCAGAGGCTAAAAAAGTCCAAAGTTTGGTTTCAAAGAAGAAAATTGTGGGTGCTTCCAACTCTAGAGAAGCAACTCTTTGAAGATGTTTGTGAGTGCTTGGCTGTGGCCCTGACCCGTGCTCTACCACCTGGGAGGAACTACTTTTTCTGGAACATCTTGCTCCTGGGAAGTTACAGGAAAACCTGGGAAAGAATTTCACCCCAAAACATTTCCCCCCTGGTGGTGCTCCTCTCATTCCCTGGGACTTCATTTTCGTGTCAGCATGCTCTTGGCTAAAGAAGAATTTGTCCCTCTTAATATTTTCCTCAACTAAGAAAAATAAGTCGTAATGATCTTTCACAAGCCCATGTTAGATTGTTCTGATAATCCTGCACAGGGAAAGTGATTTCCAAAGGGACTCGATGAACTTCAGGAATCCTGTAGGGTGAGTGAGAGCTGGCTGATGAATCATCTTCTCATTGTACATTTTTAAACCAAGCCCACTGTTTGAGAAATCCGTCAATACTCAAGTTACCTACACATACACATAAAAAAAACCAACAAAAAACACAAGACCCAGCGAGTATCATCAATTTAAGAACTAGCCCTCTTCTTTGAGGAGTGGAATTTTTCTCTCCCTTAATCCCTATTCATTCTTTGCAAGATGTAAAATATGAAATAGTCAGGCTGAGCCATCAACTCTAAAAATATACACATTGCTAGTATAGTATAAACTATCTGAAAGGGTCAAATAATATTTGGAGACTTTAGTCACTGAAAGGATAGGGCAGAGCAGACAATTTATGCTTAATATATTCTTAGGAAGCTCAGGTGGTGTAATTCATAAAATGCTCTGCTGTCAAGCCATAGTCTGCTTTTCTGGCGGTTCAAACCCACGAGCTACTCCTTGGGAGAAAGAAGGGCTGTCTCTGCTCACATTGTTTACAGCCTCAGAAACCTGATGAATAGTCGCTCTGAGGTTCATTGATTCACTGCTGACTCACAGACTCACAACTGTGGTACCAACAATGGAGATTATTAAGGAAGGAAGTTGGAGAGTGGGGGAGGCAAAGAATATTACCCAAAACAAGTCCAGGTTTTATTCCACGTTCCAAGGCATAACTCCTCAGTCAGTCCAGGCTCTAGTTTCAGTTCATCAGTCAAATCTAAATCATCCAGCAAGGTTTGTCTCCAAGCAAACAAACATCCAACAAGTTAAAAATCAGCTTCTCCTTGAAGCATCTACCAGGAACAGCAAACACCTTTAAATGTGGCCTTTATCTCAGGGTTCATCTGCTTATACCTTGCCACAGTTTCTCTGTAGCAATTCCACAGACTCTCTAACACCATCACACCATCACCAGGGTCTCACAAACAGGGGGTACGCTCCAGTCTCCCTCAAGTCTTGCCACCTTGTGTGTGAAAACACACTTTCTCTTATCCTAAAAACACACTTGTTGATGATTGGCAAGACTGCTGATTTGCAAGATCCTGTGCCTATAGTTAAGGTAGCTGGAGACTAAAAAAAAAAAAAAAAAGCCAACTTTTAGGCTAACACTACACTTATTTTGAGGTCCATATAACATTCAGCACTAACTGTGGCAAATCCACTTTGCTTTCAACATGAAAGTTTCCATCATCCATAAGAGGTTCTTTAAGATCTTTCCTTCAATACGATGTCATATTCTTCCTCATATAGTCCAGCTTCTTGGATTATTTGTTCAGAACAGCAGTGGAACATTTTCTACATAAGTAAATCTAAGTTCATCTAATCCTCACTACAAACATTAAGATTAGTGCTATTATTATCCCCACTTTATAGCTGAGGAAATGTGTCCAGTTTATACCGAACTAAATTCAAATGTGGGCAGCCTGGATTCTTAATCGTTGTTGTTGTTGTTATGTGCCATCAAGTCGCTTGCGACTGATAGCAACCCTATGTACAAGAGCCCTAAACTCTGCTTTGTCCTGTGCCAATCACACTGTCTCCAATACACCCATCCCGATTACCCCAATCACTGAATCAATCCACCTCATAGAGGGCCTTCCTCTCCTGCGCTCTCCCTCCACCCTACTAAGTATGAAGTCCCTCTCTAAGGACCCGTCACTCCTTACAACATGTCCAGAGTATGTTAGATGGAGCCTCAGAATCCTTGCCTCCAAGGAGCAGACCGGTTTGACCCTTTCTAGGATAAATCTGTTTGTTTTCTTAGCAGTCCGTGGTACCCTCAGTACTCTTCTCCAGAACCACAGCTCAAAGGTATCAGTTCTCCTTTTATGCTCTTTAGTCATTGACCAACTCTCTGATGTATAACAAGTGATAGCAAAGATCATGGCATGTATCAGATGCACCTTAGTCTCCAGAGAGACACCATTGCTCTTCTTTGGAGAGGTCCCTAACAGCAGACTTTCCCATGGCAATGCGCCTTTTAATTTCCTGGCTACTGGTGCTGAGAGTGTTGACTGTGGAGCCGAGCAAACTGAAGCTGTGAACAATCTCAATCGCTTCGCCATCCGTCCTGATGCTACCAATTGGTCCAGTGGTGAGAATCTTTGTCTTCTTGACGTTGAGCCTCAGTCCATACTGAAGGCTGCAGTCCTTGACCCTTCGCAGCAAGTGCATGAGGTCCTCCTCAGTTTCAGCAAGCAGGGTTGTGTCATCTACATAATACAGATTGTTAATAGATCTTCCACCAATCCTGATGCCACAATTCTCCTCATAGAGCCCAGCCTCCCATACAATCTGTTCTGCATACAGGTTGAAAAGGTATGGAGACAGGACACATCCCTGGCGTACACCCTTCCCAATTTTGAACCACGTAGTGTTACCCTGCTCTGTTCTGACTACGGCCTCTTGGTCCAAGTATTAGGTTTCGCATCAGCACAATTAAATGCTCTGGGATTCCCATTCTTCTCAGAGTCAGCCACAGTTTGTTATGATCCACACAGTCAAATGCCTTTGCATAATCAATGAAACACAGATAGACATTCTTCTGGCATTCCCTGCTTTCAGCTAAGATTCATCTAACATCAGGTACAATATCCCTAGTACCACGACCCCTTCTAAACCCAGCCTGGACTTCTGGAAGTTCTCTGCTGATGTGCTGTTCTAATCGTTTTTGGATAATCTTCAGTAGAATCTTGCTTGCATGTGAAATCAATGATATTGTTCTGTAGTTTCCACACTCAGTTGGGTCACCTTTCTTTGGGATGGGAACAAATATAGATCTCTTCCAGTCAGTTGGCCAAGTGGTTGTTCTCCAGATTTCTTGGCACAACTTGGTGAGCACACCCAGAGCAGCATCTGTTAGCTGAAATATGTCAATTGGTATACCATCTATTCCGGGGCCTTATTTTTTGCTATTTCCTTCAAAGCAGCTTGAACTTCTTCCTTCATCACCATAGGCTCTTGCTCATATGTTATTTCATTAAATTCTTCTGTATCTGCCAATTCTTTTCGATACAATGGCTCAGTATATTCCTTCCATCTTTTAATACTTCCTGTATCATTTAGTATTCTGCCTAAAGCATCCTTGATTATAGCAACTCTAGGTTTGAATTTGTTCTTCAGTTCTTTGAGCTTAAGAAATGCTGAGCGAGTTCGGCCCTTTTGATTTTCTGACTCTAGCTCCTTGCATATTTCATTGTAATATTTTGCTTTGTCATTCCGAGCTGCCTTTTGGAATCTTCTGTTCAGCTTTTTAGTATCTTGAATTCTTCTTTGTGCTTTGGCTTCTCTACGCTCCAGTGCATTCTTCAGAGTTTCTTCTGACATCCATTTTGGTCTTTTCTTCCTCTTCTGTCTTTGTAATGACCATTTGCACTCTTCCTGGATGGTACTTTTTTTTTAATAAGATGAGGCACAGATAAATGTATAATCATCTGCAAGTAATTAAAAAAATGGAAATACAAAAATGTATACATTAAATATTTGTATTTCCATTTTTTAATTACTTGCAGATGATTATACATTTATCTGTGCCTCATCTTATTAGAAAAGAAAAGACAGATTAAAGAGTACAGTAAAAAAAGTTTTAGACAAGAAGGGCACATTTAAGAGGATAAATGAAAAATTTTTTTTATTTCTTTGTAAAGACCAATAGAGATTTATATAAATATGAAAAGTGATCTGTGAAAAGATCAAAGTTCTCATTTCCAAGCTTAAGTATCTATGAATAGGTGGTAAATGGAGAAAGCTTTTATTCCTGACAAGTTCATTTTAATTTGTGATCTTTGTACATCTTGTATCTGAAGAGCACAGAGTATTTGTAATAAAGCTGGACCAAAAGAAAGCCAAAAGCTGATGCAGAAGCAAGTTCATCTCGAGTTAAACTCATCCAGGCAGTGGGAAGTCTTCATGGAAATGGACAATTGATTTCTTGTAAAGGTGCTGGGGTGGCCACTGTGAATGCCAGTGTGGTCTCTGCGGCTCAGATGTCCCTCCTTCAGTTACAGGGACTCTTCAACTCTAGTCCCTGACCAAAGACATTGACAAGATTAGCTGGGGAAAAATCCACTCCACATTGAATTATAAGCTATTTTTTTACTGCTTTTTTTTTTAAAAAAAATGATATTTGATTTTAAGTTTATAAAGAACTTGGATTTCCATTCATTCATTGTTGCACATTTTCCTCCCTGCCCCTCCTCCCCACCAGATTGCTTTTTTTCTTTGGGAAAAAGTTCTTTAATTGTTATACAGTCTGTCCATCGTCCCCCTCCCCCCCAAGGCCACTTTACTATGCAGCTCTTATTCTGGACTCTTGCCATACTAATAATGCTTAATCATATATTTCTTTTACACAGTTCTCTCCCTTGTCTGTTTCCATGCCATGAATCTTATTTATCTCCTCTTTTCTTAGTTTCTCCCCGACCACCCCCAACCCCATCAGTCCTATTTTATAACAGTGGCGTTATACAGTATTTAAATAATGTGACTCTTATATTGGATCCTGGTAGCTTTCAGAAGGACAATGGTGGATCAGTGGTAGAATTCTCACCTTCCAGGCAGGAGATGGGAGTTTAAGTTTCTGTCAATGCATACTACACACAGCCAACATCCATCTTGTCAGTGAAAGTTCTCATGTTCTGTGATACTGAATGGATTACAACAGAGTTTACAGATTCTGAAGAAAAGGCTGGATCTGATGCCACTGTGTGTAGGTTTGAACTATCTCCATGGCAAAAAATGAGAGCCGCTTTCCAATAATGGCACTGATATCCAAGGTTCTACACCAGAGAAGCAAACCCTTCTCTGTTAAGTCTATTCCTATTCCTGTTGGCTCTATAAGGACACAAGAACTTTCCTAAGGGTTTCTGTAAATCTTTATGGAAGTAAACTGTCACGTATTTCTCCCAGAGTGACTGGAAGGTTTGAATCACTGACCCTGTCAGTTAACAAGTTATCTTTCTCTTGAAGAGCAGCTTGTGGATTCTGACATTTCCATTCACAGCACAATATATAATGTACTCAGGGGTCAGTCCCATATGGTTCTGGCATAAACCATGGATGTCATCTCACCAAGACTATGCCATGAATGAAGGATAAGGAATCTCTCTTCCTGCTCCCGTGTCAATCCACTTCTTTTCAATCCACAGTCATTTCAAGCCTGTTATTCTCTCAGATTCTAACATTTTTCTAGCTAGTCCCTGTTACTTCATCACCAAACAGTCAAAGAGAACTTAATCCACAACTGCCCATTCAGTCCTCAAAGTTTCTTAATCTTGATTTCTTATTTCTTAGCATCTTAGATTCTTTTGAAAATCTGATTAAGTCATTTCATCAGGAAGGTAGGAAAGTACTTTTCTTAGAAAAGTACTCAGACATGCAATGGTTACTCTACCATTTAGTGAACCTCTGGAACCAATTCCTGGACTCCAAGTCCTGGCCTTAGTGCCTTTAAATTAAATCATGCTGTTTGGGATCCAGGTTTCTTCTAGCTCATACTCAGCCATCTTCAATGTGATCCTTTCCTTCTTGAATTCAGACAGCGGTAAATACTCAACCATTATCAATGTATTTCACACAGGAAGATGGATGAGAAATGCTATTTTTTTTAATGCTTTCACATATATAACAACAACAGTAAAAACAACCACAAATTTGTGAGTGTTTACTTAGGTAAATACAAAGCTCTGATGATGTAGTCCTCAGGGAAGTGTTCCACTAACCCAAGGGACCTGCTTTGGTGGTGGTCCAAAGCCACCAGCAGCCCCATGGGAGAAGATGAGTAATCCCCTTTCTGGCAGTTTACAGCCTGGAAACCTGATGGACAGTCAGCCATGAGTTGATTCCAACCCAATTGCAATGAATTTTGTTTGTGTGGTTTGTTAGGGCTTTTTTTTTTCTCACATTGGTTTACATACGAAGTGTGTATACATTGTGTTTCACACTTTCATTCACTTTGTGTTTCATACAATCATTCTCATTCATTATGTTTCATAACATTAACCACCATTGAACTATGCCCATCATTACGCTGTCTTTCCAGATCCCCACCAGATCCCGTTTCCTTTATCCAACCCCCCAACCTCCACCCACCAGATTGTGTTACCCTATGATTCCCCACCCACCCACTCCCACCTCTCTGTTCCCCCTCTTCACCCCTTTGGATCCCTATACATGTTAAGAAGTGGAAGAAGTAGGATAATGCATAGCTGGGACATAAAAAAAGCAAGCTGTAGATTTTAGGCAACACAAACCCATTGCTGTCGAGCCGGAACTGACTCATAGCTGGCCCTCCGGCAGCTTCCAGAGACTGTAACTTGCATGAGAGAACAGTGCCTAGCTTTTCCTGTGGAGCAGCTGGTGCATTCAGCCTGCACCTTTGGCTTGGCAGCATAACTTCCTTCCAATTAGGCCCCCGGTGCTCCCTGAGATTTTGTTGTTGTCCTTGTTAGATGTTGTCAAGTCAAGCATGACTAACAGAAGTTCTGTGAACAGCCAACCTGAACCCTGCCCTGTCCTGTGCCATCCTCACCATCTCCAAAACACTCAAGCCTGTTACTGAAGCCACCATGTCAACCCATCTCATTGAGTGTGTGTGTGTGGGGGGGGCGTGTCTCCTCTCCTTCACTGATTTTAGGCAGGGAAAAGGATCACGTCTCACCAAGAACAATATGCTCTGCATCTTGTCCAGTGACAGTCTTTACAAACCCAGAAATTTCGGGGCTGGAATGAGGTGGCTACTGCCCAGTAGAGACATAGTGGCCCCTCTTAGAAAGCCTGTGATTGTTGAAAGCCCTTCTGACAACATTAGAATCAATAGGGTGCTTGTGCCTCTTCTCTTCCTGCATCGATAGGCCCTGGACACCAACTCTGCAGCAAAGGAAAAGTCTGTATCCTCCATCTCCTTGGAGATCGTAGACTTAGCCAATGTGGAGTGATTTTGAGATTGCATCAACTTTTCCATCACCTCTATTTGAAAAGGCTGCTGCCTCACTTGTGGGCTGGATTGATCTGGAGACAAAAGTAATATTTTTAGTGCATTTGGTAGACTGGGACTCTTCCCTTAGCTCTCTCCTCTTCAGTTGGGATTGCTTGTGGCAGCGTGTTCTATTTTGTACCTAAGAGAATGTTTACACTCTTGAGTGGAAACATGAAGGAACTGCAATAACAGATTGTTCTCTAAAAATAGTCCCTGCAGTGTCTCCTATTAAACTAGGTGTCAGGGCTCAGAGTCAGCCGAGTGGTTTGTTAGTGTGAAAGGAGCGCTTGTTCCCTTAGAGATCCTCATATATGGCTGTGAAACCCCAGGAAGGCAGACCTTGGAATTCCCCCGAGTTAGTGGAGAGAAACCTAAATGCCAGCTCAATTGGGTGTGTTTAATTTAAAAAGTAAGAATTGGGGGAGGGGGGAATTTCTCAGCATTAGAGTACATTAAATAGACTGTCTGTTAGCACAACATAAATTCTGTCACTTTGGGGGCTGCATTATTTTCTCTTGGATTGTCTTCTGTATAGTAATAGCTGCAGAATGTGGAGTGGGAGGGTCCAAAGCTCTGTCTGAAAGGCCCCCTGTTGAGGATTGTAGAAGGATAAATTGGTCGTGTCTGAGAATGAAGGAAGTAGCTAATGGGCAGAGATGTGAAGCTCTCCTTCTTTCTGCCCTCAGATATCACCTTGGCATTTTGACTGCTCTAACTAAGTAGCCGTGTCTTTACCCACTTATTTCCCTGCTCCATCATCTACCAGGATACCCATCTACTTCTACCCACTCCCTTCATATCTATCTCCCATTGACCAGCCCTTGATCTAATAGCTTATATATGAAGCTTCCTCGGGTTCTGTGATTCCAAACACATCAACTTCTCATAGTTCCTTATCTTGGGACCAATGTCTCTGAAATGGCAAAAAATAAGGCTCCAGGAATAGATGGTATGCCAATTGACATATTTCAGCTAACAGATGCTGCCCTGGACGTGCTCACCAAGTTGTGCCAAAAAATCTGGAGAACAACCACTTGGCCAACTGACTGGAAGAGATCTATATTTGTTCCTATCCCAAAGAAAGGTGACCCAACAGAGGGTTGAAACTATAGAACAATCTCACTGATTTCACATGCAAGCAAGATTTTACTGAAGATTATCCAAAAACGACTGGAACAGCAAGCACATCAGCAGAGAACTATCAGAAGTCCAGGCTGGGTTTAGAAGGGGTCGTGGTACTAGGGATATTGTAGCTGATGTTAGATGGATCTTAACTGAAAGCAGAGAATACCAGAGGAATGTCTATCTGTGTTTCATTGACTATGCAAAGGCATTTGACTGTGTGGATCATAACAAACTGTGGTTGACTCTGA
>NW_006399891.1:5286041-5301673 GCF_000299155.1 Elephantulus edwardii | reverse complement strand
GGTGGATTGATTCAGTGACTGGGATAATCAGGATGGGAGTGTTGGAGACAGTGCGACTGGCACAGGACAGAGCAGAGTTTAGGGCTGTTGTACATAGGGGCTCTATGAATCGCAGGCGACTCGATGGCACATAACAACAACAACAACAACAACTACGTAGCTGATTCTCATCATAAAGGCTTAAGACTAATTTTGACCATTGAGACCTAGTGGAATTTCCTGCAGTGAGGGAAATGCTCTGTATCTGTGCTGTCTAGCATGCTGAGAACTACCCAGATGTGACTGTTCAATGCTTGAAATGTGGTTAGTATAACAGAGGAACTGAATTTTAAATGTTAATTCTTTTAAATTCACATAGCCATCTGTTGTTAAGCCGGACTGACATTGGAGTTAGGGGGAATCTAAAAGGGGATAAATAAGGTATACTACATTGAAACAATGAGAGAGAGTACTGTTTAGGAGGAATGTATGATTAGGTATTATTGTCATAACAAGAGTGCAGAAAGAAACTTGCATAATGGAGTGGATGGGGGTGGGGCGAGCGGATTTTATAACAATGAAAGAATTTTTTTTTTTTTACTTGTCAAAGAGAAAGGCGAACTGGAAGGTTGGGCAGGGAGGAAAGTGTGCAACAATGAATAAATGAAAATTTTTTTAAAAAAGAAAACATCACATAGCCATGTTTAAATGGCTAATGAGTACTATTTGGACAGCAGAATTCCTTGAGAATTAGAATTAGGAATTATGATTCATGGATTTTGTGCATCAAAGAGTGTAATACTGAGTCCATTTTGTAGAACAAAATGCAATAGACTTCCACCTTTCCTTTGGTTCTGAGAGATGTGTGCCACCCAGGCTTCGATTCTGGGTTCAAATTAGCCAGAGCCATGAAGCACTGAGCTGCTCCTTGACTTTTCAGGTCATTTGCAAGACACTAGGGACTCAGTCTGAGAAAGGATGACTGGTATGAAGGAAGTGCCCAAACAGCAAAAGGTGTGCATCAGTGCTGCACCTGATAATCACATGTGGGACAACATCACAAGTGAAAAAATCCATTCATTCATTTAAATAGCTTGACTTTACCCTCCTAAAACCTAACCCCACCTATTTCTGCAAAGAATTGTAAAAAATCTGTAATTTTTACCAGGAAATAGAAAAGAACTAGCACTAAGGTGATGTCTGTAATCAGCACAGTTTATGGAATTGTGACAAAACCTCATCTACTATTACAAAAGTGTCTTGAGTGCAGATAGGTATCTATGGTGGCCTTTTAGAGCAAATGCCATTCAGTCTGTGCATCTTACTAACTCTAAATCAGTTTGATGACTTTCTCTTATCCCTTTTTTCTCCTCCTCAGAGTGTTCTGGATTTACTTTAGTCTCTTTTAATGATATTTTTTTTAATTATCCACAACTTAATAATTTTGAGTGAGAAATCTTGGCCCTCCAATCATGCAACCTACTAGATCCTGTCAACAAAAATCCTTATCGTCAGTCCCCTTACACACACATCTCTCTCTTTTTAAAAATTTTTCATTTATATTTGTTTGCTTAGAAAGTTCATACACATTGTGTTTCACACAATTCTTCATTCACATTTTTATACAATTATTCCCATGCATTATGTTTATAAAATTAATCACCATTAGACTATCCCCCATTACCCTGTCTTTTCAGGTCCCCATCAGACCCTTCCCATATCCTTTACCCCATCCTTCCACCCACTAAATTATACAACTCTGTGATTTTACCCCTACCTATCCTCACCTCTCTTCTCTCACCCCTTCCCTCCTTGGATACTCATACATGTTTTACTAGCTATCCTATTTTTACGATAATGGTTTTATGCAGCATTTGTCCTTAAAAGACTGAGTTAGTTCAAACAACATAATGTTCTCCAGTCTCTCCCAAGTTTTGTTGCTCCTGAGTATTGTATAGTATAGTATTCTATGGTGTGAATGCACCACAATTTCTTAACCCATTCACTTGTGGTTGGACATTTGGGCTGCTTCCATGTTCTTGCAATGATGAATAATGCTGCTATTAACATTGGTGTACAGATCTCTGTTTGTGTGTTGGTTCTAATTTCCTTGACACTTTCGTCTCATGACCTCAAATTAGGTCTAGAGTTTTCAGACCTAGGCCCCAGGTTTGTTTGTTTGGTTGGTTTTATTTTTAAGAATTTCCTTAGAAATTCTACCATTTGAAGAAAGTGACAAAGTTGTAGGACCCAGAAAATATCCACAATTCTAGTTGATCTTTCCTCTCAAAACCATTCATCTGGGAATTTCAGGACCTCCAGGGTTAACAGAAAGGGAACCAGCCTTCAGAATCTGTCTTCATTCAAATATCCACTTAGGCAGTATATTTTGTAGGCAAGGTGTAGACAGGTCTTAGGCTCATTCTTTACTGGACCATACTTCACTTGACCACCACTGAAGGAAGAGCCTTGAAATGCTGTAGACAGGTGACTTTTGTCTTACTCGCCTTCATAGTTAGCAAGACCCCTGAAAGAATGAATATTCTCGGCACAGACTGTTACGTGAAGCGTGTGGATCTAAGATGAGCTTGTCATGTTAGAACACAGAATATCTCCAAAGGACTTCTATAACGGAAGTAACAATCTGATAGAAGGATGATGTTAGCCACTCTCCTCTCTTGCCAAAGCAGCTACTCAGCAGAGAGCCTTAGACATAAATAGTCCTAGAAAACCCAATCTGACTGCTTTGTTGATGAGAGAACATGGCTCTTGAACATACCATGTGGGTGGTCTGCCGAGAGGTCACAAATCAACAAAGCCAAGGAGTTTTGTTCTTTGGACAATCTCTTCATGCTATTTGTGAGCACTTGACTAATTGCTTCTACATGACACATTTATAGCCACTTAGGAATTTTTGACAAGAAAATAGCTTGTTTATTACCAAATGTCTTAACAAATCCCCTTTTGCAAACCTGAAACACAGCATGGACACCTGATTAGAATTCTGGAGTGAGTTTCAGAGGGTCTCTCTCTGACCCCCAGTTCACAGTGGGGCCTTGAAGAAGTCGTTCCATAGGTGTGTCTTTGACCTTCCCGCAACACAAGCAAAACACACCTGCCGTTCATCTGGCTGAGTGGGAGCCCATGCAGCTGCAACAGATTACACCAAGTGATGGTTCCCTGCCAACAGAGCTTCTTGGTGGTTTGATGTTATGTAATTATAAGTGCTATTGCTAAATATTATTCTTGTTTACTTTGTACATACTGAGACATTGGAAATGTATCATTCGTTTTCTAGAACAGAAAATTTTTTCTCTTTCTAAAATGTTACCATATATTCAAATACCTTTTTTTGCTTTAATATACTATTATTTAGTATGGGTGGAGGAGTAATGATGCCTTTATGACTACTCAAGTAAATAGAGAAGTGTGTTGTGGTTAGGTGCTGTCAAGTCAATTCTAACACATAGTAACCCCTGGTGACAGGGAACTACTACGCAGGATCCTGTAGACTCTGATCTTTATGGAACCAGAATTCCAAGTCATTCCCTTGAGAAGATACTGGCTAAGTTTGAACACTCATCAATAGGAACTGAGTGCTTAGCCATCAGAGCACTCTGATTAATATAATCTTCTTCATTTTTTTCCACCCCACCCCGAAGATACAAATATTATCAACATATTGTCCTACATGTACCATTTTACATTTCTACTATCTGTGTACTTTTTAGCAATATCAATTCTTGTGAATATAGTTTATAAAAGCTAAGAAGGACACACACCTTTCCAAATCAATATCATGCCACCTCATTCTTTTAAACAGTTGAATACAGGCTGATAATGTGGACCATAATTTATTAGCCATTTCCCTATTGCTATGCATTCTCCCATTTCCTCTGCTTTTAAGAAATAAGGCCAAAAGCAAAAATGATTCTTTTGGTTTATGATACTGTCCTCCTCCCCTATTAACCTTTTATGTGGACTTCAAAACTTTTAGAGCAACTTTGACATTTCTCTTGATTAGGGTTTTTTTTTTAGTCTTTTGTATCATAAGGAATTTTTTTTAAAAATTAGAATACATTACCTTCTAACCTTTTATTTATACAAAAAGGAGAAGTGCTTTCCTCAAAAATGGTGGTTGTTATTTGCTTGCAGGCCCAGTTGGGGATCTGGGAGTCTTGTTTGTTGATACAATTGGTTTCCTAGGTTTCCGTGTATCACTGCCAATCTGTGTGACTTGGCAGCCGACAGCTCTTCCTAAACTGTGTCCTGTGGCCAAAAGCAAACCGAACATCGAGGAATGGAAAATATTGTGAAGTTTCTTAATGGTCAGGAAGGTCTTACTGGCTTAGTATCTATTTAGTGAAAAATAATGTGGAAACAAGCACACAATTTGGTAACAACCCCTCTTAAGTATTTACATGCACATAGGAAAGAGCATATTCTTTTACTTGGTGTTCAAGTTACTCGTAAGGTTACCCGTTTGCTTAGTGGCCCTGACTCTTGGAATTCCTTTAACAGCCACAGCAAAACAACTACGTCTTTAGGTATTTCTGTATTGTGCCTGGATAAAATAGATTCTCAATAAATGCTTGATTTACATAGGACTGAAAAGCACCATTGATCGCCACTGTTTTGTGCAAAGAAGGCAGGTCAAACGCAAGCTCTCATTTGAGTGGGAGGAGACCAAGAAAATGAGGTAATGTGGTTTGGTCTAGTGATAGATGCTAAATCAGATCTGGAGGATGCTTATCTTGGGCTTGAGTGCAACGGAAAGCCACAAGAACTTTCCGAGGAGGGAGGGAATGGACAAACAAACGAGCAGCTAGAAACCCAGCTTGGATTTCTGTGTGTCACCGTGATTAATGGCGTTGGAGAGACTGTCCTCTACTGCCCCGTGCACGAGATCGTTTGTTATACCTTATTTCTACAGCTTATTCTCTCAAATACCCGTGCACCAAAGCATAACCTGCACAATGGAAAGAAAGTTCTAGTTTTCCTATTGCTGGCTTATCTACAATTTGGTTTCTGTGTTTGTGAACTTGATATATTTTCACAGATACATGGTATGTATACACATCAACAAAATGTCAGCTGGGAATTATTTTAAAACTTATATTTAATTTTGAAACTTATTTTGAAGTCTCAAAAATAATGAGACTTCCTTTGTATTCTGTTGGTGGTGTCCAAGATTTTAGTAAGTCTCCCAGAAACTTGAAAAATTATTGTTGTGGGTTGTTTTTGTTTGTTTGTTTGTTTGTTTGTTTGTTTTGGGGGGGTGTTGAGACTTGCTGAAGACAATACTACAATACTTACCTCTCAGGAACATCTAAGTAGAAAAGCTAATTAAAATTAAGATTCAACAAATACTCACCCATCACCCACTATGCCTTTACCAGATACTTTGACATAAGATTATCTTATTTGTCAGTCAAAAAAAAAGCTATCCTATCCTACCTGGATATAATTAGACTCTCAATGCCCAGCCAAGGTCCTTGAGGTGGATGTGGCTGAGGTCTAATGGGCCTGAAGAACTCAAAGAGAAGGAGTAAATTATTCTAGGGCTTTCATTCTTGCCTCTTGATATAGAATGTGAATGTTAAGTGTTAGAGATGATAATACTCCCTTCCAGTGTTTACTGTAAAGCTCACATAGTAAAGAGCAAAGTAAGCTCTGTGAGTTATAGCTGTTACGTGTACTAGAATGCAGAAATCTGCAGGTACGAAATTCTTATAAAACTGTCTTCAAAAGCTGATCTTCAATTTCCCATCATTTTCCGATGGAATTGCTATCATCCTCATGTTGGAAAATGTGGCTAAAGTAAGACCTTGATCTTCTCAACTAATGACATCCACTTTGTGTGCTTTTATTTAAATTGTTTCAGATTTGAAGTGCAACTGGATTTTAAACTCTGCAAGAATATTGAGGTCATTCTGGTTTGGGGTGGTTGTGTTGCTTTTTTTCTGTATAGAAGTCTTTCTGTCTTTCAAGTTAAGAATCCAAAGAAGTGTCTCAGCTGGTGTTTATCTGCTGGGAAAGCCAAGAGCACTTTTGTCTTATGGTTACGGAGCCCCCTGCAAGTGGCTTAGCAGGTTTAGGTTTGTGTCTGGGGTAGTTACTGTTGGAAGGCTGGTTAAAAACAGGGCCAATCATGGTAACTTTTCTTTTGAAAAAGGCAGTCCCCTTTTCGTTGAGATGTGCCATTTTAACATACTTTTACTCTATCTGGCTCATTTTTGCCATTTAGTACAATGCCACCCATAAACCTAAATATTCTGATTTCCTCCCCCCCGTGAGTTAATGTTGAAAATATTAAAGAGTACACATTTTTAAAAACTGCAATGGGAATCTTCTAGAAGATGCTATCTAACTACAAAATTTCAAAACATTTTTGTCCTTTTAAAAAAAATTCCAAAACATATTTTATCTTTTTTAAAAAATATTTTATATTGGTTTGCTTACAAAGTTCATATACACTGTGCTTCACACTATCCTTCGTTCATATTGTGTTTCACATAATCATTCCCATTAATTAAATTTTATTAAAATTAAAACAGCATTAAACTGTGCCTAACCATTATCCTGTCTTTCCAGATCCCCATTGGATCTTTCCCATTTCCTTTACCCCCTCCCTCCACCGATCAAATTGTGCAACCCTGTGATTTACCCCCTTCCCATCCTTACCCCTCTGCTCCCACCCTCCCCCCTTGGATCCTCTTACATGATTTTACTAGTTATCCTTCTGTTTCTACAATTATGATCTTATGCAGTATTTGTCCTTATGGGACTGAGTTAGTTAACTCAGTATAATGCTCTCCAGTTCCTCTCAAGTTAAAAACATTTATCTTCACATCACCCACCGTGAGTTAAATTGACAAAAAATGAAACTGAGGGTGTTTATCTTATGAGTAAGATCATTATCTACACTGGCCTCCATGACTAGCTTCTGAGGTTGAGCTGTGGCCATTACAGCCTTTTCCCAAGGGTGGGAATAATTTCAGATGTGAATCACTAGCTTATCCATTTTTATCTTGTGCTTATTTCCTTATTCTCTTGTTATGTCATCAGCAGCTCTTCAGGAGAAAGAGGAGCAATCTCCTCCCATGTGATTGTGATGCACAGCCTCGGAAACTCATCTGTGGAGGGTCAGCTGTGAGTCAGGTCTAGTGGATTCAGAGCACGTGCCTTTGGGTTGGCAAATCAACTCTTTACCACTAAGCCTCTAGAGGTCCCTAAGGGCACCATGTTTTTGCTGTTGTTGTGCACCACTGAGTCAGAACCAACTCATGGCTGACCTTCCAGGGGGTTTGCAAAAACAGTGAATCACACAAGAGGAGATTACGCATCTTTTCCTGGAGAGCAGCTAGTGGATTAGAACTATGGACCTTTGAATTAGCAGCACAATTTCTTACCACTAAGCCACCAGTTCAGGGAAAATTGGATATGTCTCTGAAATCAAGGCGAGTGCTGACTAATAGGATAATAGGATAAAGGATAGCTTATAATAATCTGTTCTATTAAAGAGCGATAACAAGTCATCAGGCCAAAAGAGGGTTGGACGACAAAGATGGTATTTCTTACCAAAAGGAGCCAGTAAGCTCCTGACAGATCTTGCACTCATTCCCTTGGCTTCTTTATGCTTTTATTCATCATTTCCTCTTTTGGATGTCCCTCATCACAGACCCAAGTCCAGCCTGTCAGTGACCTGCGGACAAAACTCAGATGACTGTCCTGCAATATTCCCAAGCTTAAAATCGTTAATATGGATTCTACTGTTACCAAGCAGATGCTGTTGCCAGACATACTTAGAGCATGAAAATCACACAGATAAACATGTACTTCCATGCCAGTGAACACAAGCATGTTTTTCTGGCTTTAATTTTAATTAGCTGAGAAATCAAAGACTTCTCAAATCTGCCCTAACATTATTTGTCATCTCAAAGTAAGTTCTTTAAAGTAAGACATTCAAGAAAACTTAATAAGATATCTATCATTGGTTCTCCCCTAATATATCAAATCCTCCTTGGCTTTAAAATATGAACTTCAAAATGGCAACATCTTCCTTCTCCTGATACTCTGTCAACTAACATAGTGTGTGACTGGTTTTAATGAAATGGGTGACTTTAAATCTCTTACTCAACTCACTCGTATCTCACTGCTACCTCCTATTTAGCCACCTTCTTAATGTTGGAATTCCTTCACAGTCTTTGACAAGTCACCACCCAAATAGCCCACTCTATCATCTATCTATCCATCTATCTATCTATCATCTATCTATCTACTCTCTATCTCTACCTCAGGGTGATATGACTTAAGATCACCAGAACACAGTAAATAATGTCATGAAGCTCTATTTTGTCCACTGCTATGTGAACATGTAATTATGAGAGACTACTCCCTAGAAAAAGACATCAGGTTTGGAAGAGGGTAAGTGTAAAAGAGAAAGACTTTCAATGAGAAGAAATGGCACAGTGGCAGCAAGAATGGACAAGCACAGGAGCAATTGTGAGAATTTAATTTGATTTATTGGCACTTAACAATAACAACATGTTCCTTGGATCTGGAATAATGGCTAGTAGAGAGCAGTCTTCAGTAAATATTGTTGAGCAAGTCAACTCAGAGCTGCTATAACATCATCAAGTCGTGGGCTCGGTGTCTTCTCTGTTCCCTCACTACACGATGCCAAGCCTTATTCCGATTGCAATATGTTTCTATTTCTTCTGCCTGATTCTTTTATTTTGTGTATTTTAGGCAAGCTCACTCCCAACTTGATTAATAAAGTAAAGGTCATTTTCAACATAGGACTTTGGCAATAAGTATGATTTTTCAATTATTGTTATGATCCACTCCTAACCAGAAAACTTTGAAATAAATTATTCTTATATCAGTCTTTAAACACAAGAGATTTTTTTTTCTCTAGCAGTGAGGAGTTAACTGAAGTCAAGGAAAAGTCAGTAGTAGTATTAGCTGGTGGAAAAGAAAATTTGGCAATTAGATACTTGCATGGAAATCATGCTAGGGATTTCTATGAGGATGAACATTACTATATTTGAAGTTGTTGTTGTTGTTGTTGTTTTTCTTATGTGTCATCAGATTGACTACAGCTCATAATGCCCTATCCTGTGCCGTCCTCACCAGGTCCAATATACTGTTACAGTCACTGTGTAGATCCATCTTGCTAAGGACATTCCTCTCCTACACTGACCTTCCACTTTTACAAGCATGCTCCAAGGACTGTCACCTCCTAACAACGTGTCCAAAATAAGTAGTCAGAGATCCATATGTAGTCTCACTCAAAAAAAAAAAAAAAAGATGACCCAACAAAGTGTGGAAATTAACAAACAATATCACTAATATCACATGCAAGCAAAATCCTGCTGAAGATTATCCAGAAACAACCGGAACAGTACATTGACAGAGAACAACCAGAAATACAAGCTGGGTTTAGAAGAGTTCGTGGCTCTAGAGACATTATCACCAGTGTCAGATGGATCTTGGCAGAAAGCAAAGAGTAACAGAAGAAAGTCTACCTGTGTTTCATTGACTATGCAAAGGCATTTGACTGTGTGGATCACAACAAATTGTGATAAACCCCGAGAAGAATGTGAATCCCAGAACACTTGATTGTGCTCATACAAAACCCATATTTGGATCTGGAAGCAGTCCTTAGTATGAAGCAAGGAAACACTGCATTGTTCAAAATCAGGAAAGGAGTGCATCCTGTCTCCATACCTTTTCAATCTACATGCAGAACAGATCTTTCAGGAAACAGGGCTTTATGAGAAGGAATGTGACATCATGATTGGAGGAATACTCATCAACAACTTATGTAGATGACACAAATTTTCTTGCTGAAACTGAGGAGGACCTGAAGCACTTGCTGCAGAAGGTCAAGGACTGTAGTATGCAATATGGATTGAAGATCAACATCAGGAAGACAAAGATTCTCACCACTGGGCCAAATGGCAGCACCATGATAGATGGAGAAGAGATTGAGGTTGTTAACAATTACAGATTCGACAGTCAACACTCTTGCTACCAGCAGTCAGGAAATCAAAAGACAAATTGAGAAAATCAGTTGTCAGGGACCTCTCCAGTTACTGAAAAGGAACAATGTCAGTCTAGAGATGAAGGTATGCCTGATCCAGGCCAAGGTCTTCACAATTACTTGCTATGCATCAAAGAGCTGGACAATGAGTAAGTATGACAGAAGAAGAATTGATGTTGCCTTTGAGTTGTGATGCTGGCAAAAAGTCTTGAATATACCGTGGACCACCAAGAAAACAAGTCTGTCTTGGAGAGAGTTAAGCCAAGTTTCTCCTTGGAGGCTAGGATTTTGAAGTTCAGTCTCACACTTTGGGCATGTGGCCAGGAGGGACCAGTCCTTGGAGAAGGACATGGTGCTCAGGAGGGTAGAGGGACAGTGCAGGAGAGAAAGACCCCAGGTGAGATGGATTGATACAGTAATTGGGTCAATAGGGGGTAGGTGTGTCAGACACAGTGAGACTGTCTCAGGACAGGACAGGCTGCAAAGTTGCTGTACATAGGGTTGCTATGAGTCACAGGTGATTTGATGGCACATAACAACAACTACAAAAACATAGAACTTTGGTCTAATAATTACCCACTGTGTCCCATCTCCTACTCAAACTCCCCACCCCCCAAAAAACCCAACAAACCCTAAGTGAAAGGTGCAATATAAAATCAAAGTTCAGTATTAACTATTAAGATTGTACCACAATATCTCTTGTCTATTATAGTAACATTGATATTATATACTCCTAGTTATGTAGAATAAGACTTCTGGAAAACACATTATCTGAAACTTGGGACAAAAATGTCCCCCACCCAATCACCACCAAAGAATATATTTTCTAGGAACATAGACACAACCCTAAGTCTTCAAATCAAGCCCTCTAGTTGGATATTGAACTAGTTCCCCTAGACTTTAGAGGTCAAGTTCATTTTATGAAGGAGAGGTGCCAACTAGGAAGACCTGGACCCTATAGGATGAGAGCCTTCATCTCTTAGGACCTTAGCTTTGACAGAGGCTTCTTGCTCAAGGAGCTATCCAAGGTGCTGTCTGAAACTCCTTGTCATCTGATAGATCTGAATCTTTTGTCCTAGTGTTGATATGTACTTCTCCTTCTCTGAAGAGTAGCTATCCTGACTTTAACTAATTCTGAAACCAGCTGTCTTTTCCAAATTGGATCTTTTCAAACTACTACTTGCTTCCAAATCTTGAGATGTGTTCTGACGCATTCATGTCTTGTCCTCAGCTCACCCCTTTCCTGCTTCTAGTCTTGACTTCTGCATGGCCTAACTGAACAACTGTCTTCTCCTAATGGATCACACATTCCTCAATCTAGGTTGTGTGTACTTAAAGCACATATCAAGAAAATGATAGAAATCACAGATTAATCAACAAGAGAAATGAAACTTAAATTTATATATATTTTCCTTTATTATTTCTACAAACGGCATTAGTCATGTTGAGGGGAAAATACTTCTCTAATGAGAAAATCTGTGGTTAAAGAGACTAGTAAATTAAGTAGAAAACAATTCTAACTATTAATTTGTTATCCTTCAGCATATGTATTAAATTAGCATTAAATACTCAGCTACTGAATCAGTAGCTATTACAGAATCAGTATTATTTTTGGAACATTCACCTTTTGCAAGACTTCAGTCTTCTGCACACTTTTTACCTGGAATAAGTTAAAGAAAATTGATTAGCTCTGCCTTAAACTCAGAATTTAATATTTAATTACAGAAATAAATGACACACATCTCATCAATGATGCTAAAATTTTTTTCCCTAAGATACATTTTCTAAAGATTTTAAACACTAACTTTACATACAGGGTTAAAACTTACTTTGAAATCAATATTCTTTTCAATATAATAATAACAATAAAATTATTTTGTATGTTTTCACAAAAATTATCTCATTTGATTTCCACTACAATATGTGTGTTGCCTCTGTAAAAAAAAAAAACACACAAAGCACAAAATAAACCCATATTAACTTCAGAGTTGTGGAAACACACTGGGTGCTGTACAGTTGATGGTGTAACAAATGCTTTCTGTTTGCTTGACTTCTAAAGTGATCACAAAGCCTCTTGCAAGAGAAAAACCAACAAACTCCCAAGTCCTCTTCCCCCTCCTCCGCCCCCCTGTCCCCCCCCCCGCCGTTTTACAGCGATGAAGGGGCTGCATGCTTTCAGTATTATCAGTGGTGTTTGTATTGGCACTTAAAGCAGAGCTAATGACTACACAATCATCTCTGTTCCTTTTCCCAGCCCCTTGTGTGACCAATGACCCATGTCTCTGAGACAGTTCTCATGATTAAGAATGCACTTCATAACCATTAACAATTTTTTTTTCATGTTTACATAAAGTTAATGAACCTTTGGAGGACTGGGTTCTTGACCTTGGCTTCTGACCAACTGCTCACACGGGAGGAGAAAATATTAACCAGGCACCACATTCTTACTGGGACCCTCGCTGACCTTTTACTCCATTTAGACTTAAATGTAAACAGAAGTGGGGTGGTCAGCTAATCCATTTTAACAGTGGAATCCATTCTTTCAACAAAACCTTTGAGATCCTGGAATATATAACATAGATAAGAGGAGTTGCCCTGGGGCCCATGTCCTCCCATTGCCTGAGTTGTTACAGGGCTGCGCAGAATTCTGTCTGAGAACTACTAATTGTCCAGGTCCTTTGTTTTATTCCAGATGGATACTGAGGCTTTCCAAGAAAGGAAGTTAACCAAAGAAAGGTCAGCTTATCTTTCAAGCCCCCTTAGCTCAGCGGAGGTAAATTTGAGGCAAATAACTAGTCACCAGATCACATTGTACATTAAGGTTCACAACCTCTATCTTCTTCCCATGTTTCCTTTTGGCTGAAAGAAGTTCTTATGTTCTTCTCACTCTGTGCCATAGTAAAAAAAAAAAAGGATTTTTATTCAAACTGGCTTAAACTGAAGAAAGACTCTATCCCTGAACAATTTCTCTGGCTCCAGGTATGTAGGCTCTTAAAAAATGTCCTCCAGTCCAATCTTTCTATACATTTTTCCTCTGCCTGTGATTGTGCTGTCTTCATTTTCAAGGCCCCCAGCCATCAGAGACCCTCAACATTCTTCCAGATGATAATGCCTTTCACAATCTAAACCCTAGTGCTGTCCAGTCAATTCCAACTCATAGCATCCCCATAAAACAGGACAGAATTGTTGCGTTGACTTTCCAAGGCTGTATGTATCTGTGGAAGTAGACCACCACATGTTTCTTCTCAGAAGTTTTACTGTGAGCCAGAGGTCAATGCCCTGGCTCACTGCCCTCACCCAGCTGAAGAATTAAGCCAGGTGGGAGAGGCTAGAGGAAGAGAGGGTGCCCAAGCTACAAAGGTGGCACAGTGAACCGCAATCTCCCTGGCCCATGGAAGAGCCGATTTTAGGGCACAACATAGGAGGGCCCTTAGAAGGGTCAACTTAAGAGTACAGCATGGGGGTGAGGGAGCCAACTTTAAGGCACAGTGTAGGAGGACCCTTAAAAGGGTCAACTTTAGTGTACAGCATGGTCTTGGGGGTGCATGGAAAGGCTGTTGCTGGTCTTCTTCAGAATAATCCCTGTGTAGGTTGAGGCCTTGTTGAATTGTAGGCCAAAATTTCATTAGAGCAGGAGGCTGAGAAGAATGGCGAGGAGACAGAGCTGAAGGTAAAATGTAAAGATAGGTTTATTAGAAAGGGTACACCCCAGATGAACAGAGCACACCTCCTTAGCTCCAGCCCCCCAAAAGGAAGCAGAGGAGGAGGTAAGTGTGGCCCTGAGGCGAAGGAGTATTTATGGCTTCTTTGTCTGATGTGTCTGGGGGCTGGAGTCTGGGCCAATGAGACATCAGCACGGAGAGTTCAAAGTTTAGTGGACAGTTCTTATTCCCTGTCCAAGGATCTCTGACATCACTCAGATTCGTAAAAAGCTCATTCCAGGACAGTAAGTATCCATTCCCTGGTTCTTATAGCTCCTGTGACTTCTGTCTCCTCTATCTTGTTGGTTGGTTCTAAACCTAACAGCCCCTAGTGGGTTTGAACCACCTACCTTTCAGTTAAAAACTGAGCACTTAAACACTATGCCACCAGAGCTCTTTTCATTAGCTCTTATAAAATTTTCCTAATTGCATCTTATTTACTTAAGCTGGTTCATGTACTTCTCTCTGAACCACTTACTGCTGTCATACTGGGAACACCTTGAGAGAGGTGGTGATGAGGTCAGCCCACTTAAATAATTTAAACAGAAAACAAGGAAGGGTAGGCTCCCCAAAAGGAACTGGAAGGATTGTGTGCTGGATGGTAAAAATGACACACTGAAACATCCGAGTTTGGATCTATTGTTCTTGGCGTTGTTATGAGTCATTCTTGGCTCAGTGCTGGACTACAGGTTTTGATATTTTATAGCTCCTAAGGTAATTCCAAGATGTAGGCAAGATTGAGAACCAGAGATTACAAGAAGTGGATCATATGCTGACTCTTCAAATCAATAGGCATGTATGCAAATATGGACTTCTCAACCTCTGTGTTTGTAGTTTTTTAAATAAATACATACATAATGAATACATGCACTTCGACCAAAAGCTCCAGCTAAATGAGTAAAACAGGTAGGGAGCAGGGGCCAGGTTTAGACATAAAATGATGTTGTTTTGAAGTATATTAAAACCAAAGACCCTGAGTGAAATATCTCGGTCACAAAAGGACTTATACTGCATAGTGCCACTGTTGTAAAACGGGACTGACACTGGGGTTGGGGGAGAAGGAGAAAGATGGGATAAATAATGTATACTGCATTGAAACAGATGAAGGAGAGAACTGTTTAAAAGGGCTATGTGATTAAGTATTATTGTCATGACGGGAGTCTAGATTGAAGGCTGCATAGTGGAGTGTACTTCAGGGGAGGGATTGTATAACAATGAAAGAATTTTTCTTTTACTTTTCAAAGAGAAGAATGATCAGGGGAAGAGGGGTGGACAGGGAGAAAAGTGAAACAATGGATGAATGGAAATCCAAGGTCTCTGTAAATTTTCATTAAAATTAATAATAATAAAAATATATATTAAGGGGGGAAAAAAGAGAAAAAAAATAAAACTGAAGACCCAACCAGTTGCTGTTATGTCAAGTCTGAATCATGGGAACTTCATGTGTACTAAGTAGGTCGACAGCTTTGGGGTTCCAGGCTGTGGCCAGTCTAAAGCACGTCTCCCAAGGTATATCTGGAAGGGCTAGTAATTTGGCTTAACTGTTTGTTCTACTCAGGGATTCTTGTCATCTATCAGACTGTCATATTTGAAAGAACCAAAGACTATCTAAATCAGTGGTTTTCAAACCATTCCTGGACTTAAAGCACAAACGTCAGGAGCCCTTAAGAAGGGATTGATTGGGAAGGAATAAGATTTGGGGGCAAAATTGACCTAGACAATGAACAACCATGTTGTTGTTGTTGTTGCTGTTGTTAGGTGTTTCCAACTTGGCTATCACTCGTGGGGATCCAGTGAATAACAGATCTGAACCCTGTTCGATCTTATGCCATCCTTACTATCCCTGATATAGTTGAGCCCATTGCTATAGTCACTTTGTCAGTTCATCTTGTTGAGGGTCTTCT
>NW_006399891.1:5264318-5282488 GCF_000299155.1 Elephantulus edwardii | reverse complement strand
GCCGCTGGAAAGCCTGTTACCTTTGAGAGATGCCTGTGAGAAACGCCTGTCCTCAATCCTCACTTCCGTCCAAGACCACGCCTGTCAGAGCTTTCAAGGAGCCTTGAAAGCTCTGACCTGACAACTATAGACTTTTTAAAAAATCCTCTGCACCTTTGCTTTATTAATAGGTGGGCTTCTGTATTCAATTCCACTTGGGGTCGGGGGTAAGTTTTAAAACCATTAAAATAAACAAAGTCTCTCATTTTAGATATATTAAGAAATTTACTTTCATTTAACACTTCTTTCTCTTCCTTATTGTGTTCACACCATTGAAAATCACATCTCTGTAGTTCAATGAATGAAATGTGATTGATCACCTTTACTGGTTTATTTTCTTTAAAAGGAAATCTTCTTGTTCTTGTTTTTATATTATAACAAAAAAGAGCCAAACAAAGAAAAAACATCAAGTTGATTCAGACTCATATTAACCCTACAGGGTAGGGTGAAATCTTCTGCATAGATCTCCCAAGCATGTATATTTTTTAAAATAAAATTTTTAGTATATATTGGTTTTCTTAAAAACTAGCATACATTCTTTTTCACACTGGATCTTTCCCATTTCCTTTACCCACCCCTCCATTCACCCATCAAATTGTGTGACTTCATGATTAACAACTCCCCACCTGCCCATCCTTACTTCTCTGCTCCCACCCTGCCCCCCTTGAATCCCCATACACATTCTATAATAATGTCTTATACAGTATTTGTCCTTATGGGACTGAGTTAGCTCACTTAACATAAAGCTCCCCAGTCCTTCCCAAGTTAGGTAGTGATTTACAAAATCATTGCACCGGCATGCTGCATAGTATTCCATTGTGTGACTATAACATAATTTCTCAGTCCTTTCGATCGTGGTTGGGCATCTGGACTGTTTCCATGTTCTTGCAATGGTGAATAACAGTGCTATGAACATTGGTGTACAAGTCTCCATTTATGCCTCAGTTCTCATTTTCTTGGGGTAGTTGGGTCATATGGAATTTCTATATTCAGCTTTCTGAGGAAACAACAAACTGCCTTCCAGATTGATTGTACCATTTTACAATCCCACCTGACAGTGGACAAAAGTTCCTATCTCACCACATCCTCTCTAACATTTATTACTTGCTGTCCTGTTAAACTTTGATGCTGCTACTGGAGTGAGATGATATCTTATTGTGGTTTTGATTTTCATTTATCTTATTGCAGGGTATATATATTTTTATGGACACACATTAACACATCTTTCTCCTTCAAAGTGACTGAAAAGTTTAAATCACTGACCTTTTTAATTAGCAGTCAAACGTTTATCCATTGTACTACCAGGACTCCTTTTGATTCTATATAATAACCATGAAATTCAAAATTTAAAATACTAAACAGCAAATCAAAACATATAATTTTTAAATTAATATTTATTTATTAACTTGAGCACTGGTGAACTTTTCATAGAGGCTTCTTTTTTATTCTCATTTGATTGCACCTGAAAATGTCTATTGCTCCGTTTGTTTGGCAGAATTGAGTTATATAATACATGAGCAAATACACTCAGCTGTATTTTCAACAATGTCATTAGCAAACTTGGGACGAGAGAGGTAGAGTGCTTTGCAAATCAAAATAAGAACATTTCTTGATGAATACGAACCCATGCTTGGAAGAGTGGAGGGACAGCACAGGAGAGGAAGACCCAGGTTGAGAAGGATTGACTCAGTCACTGGTGAAATGTGATTAGGTCTGTTGGAGACGATGAGTTTGGCTCAGGATAGGGCAGGGTTCAGAGCTAATGTACTGAGGGTTGCTATGACAACAATACACTTAAAGAACTTGCCAAGTGAATTATCTCCTAATTCCTTCATTTCAGATAATGACAATCTCATGTTTCCAAAGAACATGGTCTGAACCTGGTAAGTTATGTAGTGAAAAGTGTATTCTAGGGATGACAGATGTTGATAGAACAACCACCACTGGCAAATGCAGCCCTTTCTTACTCTTCCACACCTCTTTGTTCAATATTGTATGAATACTTTGTTCAATACTGCTCCCTCTCCAAATATCCATGAACTCTCCTTGTGGGTTCATCACTTGGCTCCCTGTTGGCCGTTGCTAAGGTAAACTTCCCTTCTAGAACCACCATGGTGTCAGCAGGGCTGAAAGTCGCACCTGTGAAGAAGGGTGGGGTGAACATCTGTGGTGGTGGCTTCAAATGCTGACAGACAATTTTCCCTGGAGATTACCTCCTGGCACTTGTTTCCCTTTTGCCAGACTTTAGGTTTTGTAATCTTTTAAGACTTCTTTGGCAGTGCTAGCAATGCTATGAGAATAATTTCCTCATCGTCGGGGGAACCACAGTGGCGTTTGAGGTGCTGCAGCCATGCTGACCTCATCACTTCTCCCAGGAGTGCTGAGCTCTGCACTTTGGAGTCTTCAGAACGATTTGAGGCTGATAATACAACAGTTGTATTTAACCTAGAACTATCACTTGGTGAAAACATTTTCTGAATGCTTCTCATAAACTTTACCTTCAAGAAAGGTGAAGGATTGTGCATTTTAATAGTCCTTTATGAATCCCGACATAGTAAGGATTTGTCTTTTGCAATGCCCTGACAATGGCAGTGTATGTGAAAACATAAAGTGTGGCATGAGCTCCTCGTGAAGTTCCAGTTCTCTTTAGTCTCATCTTTACAAGAATAACACAAGAATAACAGCTGGTAGAAAATCCAAGCCTAATGATAAATCTCCACAATGAATAAGAATCTTAATTTATCTTTCATATGTTACCCTAAGAAAAACAATATGCCACCAGAATGGAGTCTACTCATTTCTTTAAAAACGTAAAATCCTCATTGACCAGGTAGACATGGTATTTGTTCCAATAGATTTAAAATGTAGTGACAAATGCAGAATGATGAATGTAAATAAGAAGTCAAGTAAATATAATTCATGTTACAATTTTGATGTTAAACGAGCTTAGAAAGGACACCAAATCATGATTAGAAGTGTAGGTTAGCCAAGGACATCAGAAAAAGACAGTGGTGACCTAGTTTGTAGGTATTGGTGCTGCGAACCCAAAGACCAGCCCTCTCTGGTCATTTGAATCCACTAGATTCTCAGGATGAAAGATGGGAAATCTCTGGAGGGTCAGCTATGAAGTTAGTTCCAGCTCAACAGCAATGGGTTTGAGAATTTTTTTTGTTTGAACAAGAATACCACTAGGCACAATCAGATAGGCTGCACACTGCAGAACTATCCTTGATGGCTCTATTAAGAAAAAGCCATAATGAAGTGTGGGAACAAGGCAGGAAGTAATAGAGCAGAATGCACAAAGGAAGGAGTATTAAAGAGTATCCTAAGTAAAGGGAACAGCGTGTAGAAAGACCTGAAAGCAATAGAGAGAATGGTGCTTTTACTGAAGAGTACCTGAAGGAAGTTCTGTGACTGCCAGCCACAACATTTAGGGAGTCAAGAAATCCAGAATGAAAGAGGACATCGAACAATTAAAAGGAAAAGAAAATTTCAGGACCAAGAAGAGCTCAAAGAGGCTGATGTTGGTCCAGTACTAAGAAGGACCACTTAAAAGATAAAGGGGAGCTTTAATAGCTTAGTGGTAAGGAATTGTGCCATCAACCCAAGGTACATGTTCAAATCCACTGACTGCTCCATGGGAGAAAAATGGGCAGTCCCTTCTCATACAATTTATTGCCTCTAAAAACCTTCAGAGAGTCAGATACAAGTCAGTTCCAAATCAGTAGTACACAAGAACAGTATAAGGTAAAAAAAACACATATTTTCTATGGCCATCTTCTTACTCCGGAAAAGTCAAACACACTGAATGTGAGACCTACCCAATTAAACAGAGAAAGAGGATGAACATAGCTACCTACTCATCTCCCAGGACAAGTGCAAACAGTGCTCATGGATGAGAACACTCTAGTCACTATGTCTGCACTAGGCTTCACAATTTCCAATTCTAATGATAAGTAAAAAAGAGAACTCTTCCTGGAACTACTGTATATCAAGACCTCTTTCAGTCCTTTTGAGGTCCTTCATCGGTTCTGCAGGTAAAAGCTAAGCACTAGATCCATTGGTCGTTGTTGGTACATACCCTTGAGTTGGAACCAACCCATAGCTGACCCTCCAGTGGGTTTTCAGGTACTATAAATTGCATGGGAGGAGATTGCTCTACTTTCTTGTGTGAGGCAGCTGGTGGATTCAAATTGATTTGATCTATTGCGGTGAGGAGCAAGGTATCATTTATAAGTGAATTTGTAAGAGAAGAGATTATAAATATTTTTTTTCATTTTAGCAATTGAAGCATTGTTGTTGTTAGTTTGTGTAAGTTAGCTCCAAATCATGATGACTTTGTGAATGAACAGAATGAAATATTGCTCAATACCATGCCTTCTACATGGTCATTACTATGTTTGAGTTCAGTAAACATGATATAATAAACACGGAAGCTTGATGGATTTCCTGAGCCAAATGGTATTGACTTAGAAAACTGAATACCCTGAGACATCAATTTCCACATCACAAGGAAGAATTTACTCTGCCCATAGCTCTGTGTGCTGGGGTGGCAATGAGATCACGCTTGGTAATTTTATGTTACTCTTTAAATGCATGCTTCCCTTGTTCCTGAACCAAAGCTATATTTGAAATGTTCTTCATCCCAAGAGCATCCTGCTGTACTAAAGAAGCTTTCATTTTGGGAGGGGTTTCTTACCACTTGAGACCAAAAATAGGACTGCAATTGCTATTGACTCCTGCTCAATTATATATCATTTTCCCCATGGCAATTCAAAAGCAGGCCTTGTCTATAAGGTTGTACTGCAGATCAACCATCCTCAGCATATTGCTGTCTAGAGAGCTTCAGATGTGAGCAGATACCTCTTAAGTCTCATTCATCTCTTCATCCATGGAAACTAAACAAAACCTAGGGCTTTTCAGGCAATTTTATTGAATGGAAAGGAAGAGTTTGTTGAATCTGGGTCACTAGGGGACCTCACGTGATAAGAAGAGGGGAAAAGATAAGCCATTCCCATAAAAAATACTTAGTGACTAGGATGTCCTTGGAAAAACTCCATGGGGAGACTTTTCCCAACCCTTCAGGGAGATTAGGAGCCTGGCAGACTTGCCTGGAATATGCAGCTGTTAAGCAGCAAAGGATTGAAATCCATCATGGAAATGGACTACGCAAAAGACGTTTTTTTGTTCTGTGTAAATTTGTTGTTGTTGTCTACTACTGAGTTGGAATAGACTCATAGTTGACGCTCGAGTGGGTTTTCTGAGGAAGTTTAATCACGTAAGAGGAGATTGCCCATCTTTCTTCTGAGGAGAAGCTGGGTGGCAGAGCAACTCCTTACCACTAGATCACCAGAAGCCCCTACTCTAAATTAATAAATACATATTAAGACACGTATGTGAGACTGATATTATTTTCTTGGTTGCCTTCATACTAAGGGGCTCATGACCTTTCATTTCTACCTTGTCCCATTCACAGCTACATTTACTGAGTATAGTTTCTGGGGCGCTCTGGGCCCAAGATGGCAGATCCTGTCTGATTGCTGTGGCCAACAAAATACATAATACCTTTTTTAAAACTCATCAACTATGAGTTGTGCCATTGATTTCGTAACATCTTTCAGGGAAGAAAAGCTGTGATGACATAGGTCAATTCTAATATGTACCTTAATTTTGGGAAGCTTGACATATTTAAAATACCCTTTCAGTTCTAAGGAGATATGATAGTGAACTTAATCAGGCTAGTTATCGGGGTGTTAAGTGTAGATAAGGTGGTATGTGTACAGAAACCTTAGTGAGCTTCCATAATGAAATACTCAACCCCTCAAGACCCAGTAAAAGGATGAGTTGTGGTGGTGGAGGCAGACAAGTTGGCCCCTACTCATGGTGACTCCAGGCACAATGGAACAAAAGGTTACCCATGCATGATGGGCTTGGGATCCACCGATTGTGATCCACAGTTTTCATTGGCTGACTTCCAGGAGGAGATTACCAAGCCTTTCTTCTTAGTCTAGAAATCCCACCATGGCAATATGCAAACCCCATTGACTGAGATGTGTGGTGGCTGTGCATAAGGTGGACTGTCCAGGATCTGAACCTGGTAGGCAGGAGAGCAGCCACAGAACCACCAACGCAAAGGACAAGTAAGGAAATCTTTGTTAACTGGCATTTTTAGGAAAATGGCCACAATTAGAGAAAACCAAACCCAAACCTACATCTCTTGAGTCAATTTCACATCAGACTCCTAGCAACTCCCCACTGGGTTTCTAGGCTTGTAAATCTTCCCATCTTTCTTCCATGGAGCTGCTAGTGGATTTGTACTTCTGACCTTCTAGTTACCGACATGTAGCATACTGTGCTTCCAGAACTGTTTACAATTAGAGAAGATATTAAAGGAAATTAACAAGGCACTGCTTGAGATGTAGCAGCATGGTGTGGCAGGGGTGGGGTTGACGGGTGGAATCAGACATCTGCTTACTAGCTGTGACCTTGGACTGTTAATTAACATTTGTGAATCTCTGTTTGCTCATTCTAAAAAGTGTTAGTTCCCATCTCAAAGGATTATTTGACAGAATCAAGAAACAAAAGAACATTTATCAGGAACCTAGTGCCTGCAACATGTCTTGTTAGTCTCCTTTGAATGTTTCTTAACAGGTGATTTGAGATTAATTCTTAAAAGCTGTGTTACATTTCTTATGATTCACATACTGTTGTTATTATGTGCTGTCAAGTCGACTATGACTTATGGTGACTCTGTGAACAGCAGCTCTAAACATGCCATCGAGAGGGAACATATGTTGGACTGTTTCACTCTTTTCAGGACAGACCTGTTTGTTCTCCTGGAAGTCCAACATATGTTCAAAATTCTTTTTCAGCACCACAGCTCAAAGACATTGATTCTTCTTCTGTCCTCCTTAGTGATTGTCCAGCTTTTGAGATGCACAGCAAGCAATTGAGAAGACCATGGCTCAGACCAGGCATACTTTAGTCTTTAGACTGACATCATTGCTCTTTAGAATTCTGGGGAGGTCCTTGACAGAAGATTTTCCCAATGCAATTTGTCTTTTGATTTCCCAACTGCTCATACTAAGAGTTGCTTGTGGATCCAAGGAAGATGAAATCATTGACAACTTCAATCCTTTCTCCATCTATCATGATGCAGTTTATCGGGCTGTTGGTGAGGATTTTTTCTCTCTTGATATTGTTGAAAAGCAATCTATATTGAAGGCTGTGGTCTTTGATCTTCTACGCAAACACTTCAAATCCTCCTCAGTTTTGACAAGCAAGATTGTGTTATTTGCATAGCACAAGTTGTTGATGCCTCTCCCTCCAATCCTGATGCCACATTCTTCTTGATAAAGTCTGGCCTTCTTAAATGATCTGTTCAGCATATAGATTAAAAAGATATGAAGAAAGGACACATCCCTAAGATACTTCTTTCTTTTTTTTTTTTTTTTAGATACGTCTTTCTTGATTTTATGTTCCCTTGTTCTGTTCAGGCAACAGCTTCTTGATCTAGGTACAGGTTTCACATGAGCACAATGAAGTGTTCTGGGATTTCCATTCTTCTCAATGTCAGGCATAATTTATTGTGATTCACCTAGTCAAATGCTTTTGTGTAGTCAATAAAATGCAAACATATATCCTTCTGATACTTTCTTCTTTCAGCCAAATTCCATCTGACATCAGCAATAATATCCCTTGTGCTACAGCCTCTTGTAATCTTAGTATGAGCTCTAGCTATATACTATTCCAGCCATTATTTTTATAATCTTCAGCAATATTTTGCTTGCTTGTGATGTTAGTGATATTGTTTTATTATTTCCACATTCTGTTGGATCACTGTTTTGAGAAAGGGGAATAAATATGGATCTCTTCCAGTCAACTGGTCCAGTAACTGTCCTCCAGATTTCATGGTACAATCTGGTGAACCTAAGCCTGTATCTGTTTGTTGAAATATGTTAATTGGTATTCTGTTGATTCCTGGGGCCTTTTTTTTTAACCCAATGCCTTCAGAACAGCTTGAACTTCTTTATCACCACTGATTCTTGATCATATACTCCTTACTGAAATGATCTTGTTCCAGCCAATTCTTTTTGATACTGTGATTCTATGTATTTCTTCCCTTTTCTTTTGATGATTCCTAGATCATTCAAGATTTTGCTCACAGCATCTTCAGTATTGCAGCTTGAAGCTTGAATTAGTTCTTCAGGTTCTTCAGCTTGAGAAACACTGAGGGAGTTATTCCTTTTTTATTTCTGACTTCAGCTCTTTGCACATTTTGTAAAAAATGCTCTGCCTTCATGAGGTACCCTTATTGAATAGATCATGCAGGAAACAGTAAAATTGTGGACTTCAAACATAGATGAGAATATTTTATATAATATAGAAATTTATTCTTTTCCTTAGATATTTTTGGAACATCCCCTGGTAGAAATAATCAGTAAATTTTAAATACTTATGATCTTAGTGGATAAAAAGACAAAATATTAACAATATAAAAGTTTAATATAGCTTTTTAAACTTGTGTAATGCTATTTTGTTCATTCTTTAATAAGCACATTCAATTCTCATTAAAAGCTGTGACCTTTGTATGTACCATTGAGTTACCTGCAACTCATAGTGACCCTGTTTTAGCAGCTCTGAAGCCTGCCCTGTCCTGCACAAGTCTCACTGGTTCCAACATATCAACCCCCATTGCCCCAGTTACTGTATCAATCCATCTGATCTGGGGTCTTCCTTTCCTGTGCTGTTCCTCCACCCTTCCGAGCTTGATGTCTTTCTCCAAGGACTGATCCCTCCTGAAAAAATTGTGGTTTTAGGTGTTTTAAAACATTTTGGATCTGAAAATAAAGAAAGACTCTTTCAAAACGTCAGCTCATGGACCATACGTAATTTAGGTTTCAGTTCTCTTCAAAATATAAATCTAGTTCTTTGCAGAAATGTTATAAATTTTTGCTATATGCTTTGTGTATCATTATAACTAGGCAACTCTAGGAGTCGGTAACTCCTGGAGAAGACTGTCATAGCAACTGGATGACAATTGGGCAGTCAGTGGGAGCAGATTGGAAGAGTCAGAACCCTAGAATGAGATGTGTCCAAAGCCGGGTAGTAGGCATCAGGAGCATGGATCCAGTTGTAGATGGTTGGAGAATATTCTCTACAATAGGCAAAAGTTAGTGTTAGAAAGGTTAGCCATTGGGCAGTAGATAGAACAAATATTTATTAGTATTATTATTGTGTACCGTTAAGTGGAAACTGACCTATAGCTGAAGCGCCAGTGGATTTTCAGAGACAGTAAATCATATAGGAAGAGAGTGGCCATCTTTCTTCCTTGAAGCAACTGGTGAATTCAAGAAGCATACCTTTGCGTCAGCGGTGCAATTCCTTATCACTAAGCCACCAGAGCTCCTTTTTATTAGTATTGTGGTTGTTAGGCGCCATCCAGTCAAGTATAACTAATAGCGACCCCGCAGACAACCAGTCTGAACTCTGTCCTATCCTGTGCCATTCTCACAATCTCTGACACATGCAAGCCCATTGCCTCAGCCACTGTGTCACCCCCGCCCCCGTCGAGGATTATATTGGTATTATGGAGGTATAATATGAGATGGTGAGGTTTGCTAATGATTAGAATGAGTATGATAAACAGAAGTCCGGAAAAGTAAGAGCAGACATTAAGATTTTCCCACATAGCCTTGGGCGTTGTGCTAAACTGACTAGTGAGCTGCTGTCAGGTTGACAGTAACTCATGACATGCTCTTAATTGTAACAGAACAAAGCATAGCCTGGCTCTGTGCCATCTCTGTGATCTGTTGATTCCCTTTAGACACCTTATTTTGTTGTTGCTATTGTTGCTGGTTGCCACTGAGATGATAATTAGTCGTGGGTATGAAGTATAACTGTTTGATACAATTCCAAGGCTGTGTGACCCTTCAGAATTAGAACACTAAGCCTGTAGTAGCTTCAGAGATGCCCCTGGAGGGGTCCAAACCACCAACCTTTTGGTAATATTTGAGCACTTAACCATTGGTATTTCGTTTTTCAAACTCTGGTGAATTTAATATTCTTAGTATCTACATTTAATCAGTGAAAAACTTGAATCTCTGATAATACTAACTTACCTAAAAGAATGTCTTTTTTAAGTGGTGTGGCCAGAATTTGAACCAACATCTATCTGACTGGTATGTTAGCTGCACTGAAAACCACTCTGCCCCAGTCTTACTCCCAGCAGGACTCGATCCAATGAGGCAGACAGCAAGGCATTCCTGAATATGGCAGGGAGATCCTACCCTGAGTTCAGGGAATGCATTTCAACAATGAGGGAGAAAGCTCTCCCCAGTTTGCACCCCCCTCGAAAAACCCCTTCCCTTAGCTACAAAACATGCTAAGAAGTAAACAAAACAGAGATGTAGGCACCATTATCAGAGCTGGGTCACAAGGTTTCGGTCCACATCATATCAAGCATAAATATGCTGAATACTGCTTTTGATGATGAATAATCCTGGGTGAGAGCCAAGGAGCTCAGCTGTGAGAGGAAGAACTGCTGATGATGGGGAAGCCAGGCAGGGCCAAGCATTGGAGTGGACACAGTTACAGATTTTAACATCAAAAGGTCAATTAAGGGGAATTATTGAGAAGGCCCTTCTCTTACTCCTGTTGACAATATGCTGTGATCTCCTACCTAGACAGATGGCGGCTATAACCCATATTAGGCAATAAAATTGACAATACATGCTGTTAAGAGAAATGGCTTACTACCTCTGGAAAAGCCAAAGGTCCCTGCCCCTGATAATGAAAAAATACTTAACAATTTACATGATAGTTTATGAAGTCTTATATACATCACTTCATCAGGTTCTCAAAGCTACCCTGTAGATAGGAAGGCACACACGTGTTAAAATGAAGACTAGATACAATCAAAATGGCCTTGTAAGGCTCCTCCAATTACAGAGTCCACTGTCTATGGTTTTGTATAAATCATGCCATTTCCAATCCCAACTTCATTTTCCTTCATTGTGTTGCAATAACTTCTTAGTTTGAATAGTAGATGAAGTAGCTTTCATTTAGCAGCTCTTTGAAATTTATATGAAAATTCTATGTCTGGACCCTGATGGCAGCAAAGCTGTCTCCAGTTGTTCTTTTTTAATGCAGAGTGATTTTTCCAAGATTAAATGTACATATAGTAGGACCTCGAGGAACTGAAGAACAAATTCAAACCTCGAGTTGCTATAATCAAGGATGCTTTAGGCAGAATATTAAATGATCCAGGAAGTATTAAAAGAAGATGGAAAGAATATACTGAGTCACTGTATCGAAAGGAATTGGCAGACACAGAAGAATTTAATGAAACAAAATATGAGCAGGAGCCTATGGTGATGAAGGAAGAAGTTCAAGCTGCTTTGAAGGAAATAGCAAAAAATAAGGCCTCAGGAATAGATGGTATGCCAATTGACATATTTCAGCTAACATATGCTGCCCTGGATGTGCTCACCAAGTTGTGCCAAGAAATCTGGAGAACAACCATTTGGCCAACTGACTGGAAGAGATCTATATTTGTTCCCATCCCAAAGAAAGGTGACCCAACAGAGTGTGGAAACTATAGAACAATATCATTAATTTCACATGCAAGCAAGATTCTACTGAAGATTATCCAAAAACGATTAGAACAACACATCAGCAGAGAACTGCCAGAAGTCCAGGCTGGGTTTGGAAGGGGTCGTGGTACTAGCGACATTGTAGCTGATGTTAGATGGATCTTAGTTAAAGCAGGGAATATCAGAGAAATGTCTCTTTGTGTTTCATTGACTATGCAAAGGCATTTGACTGTGTGGATCATAACAAACTGTGGCTGAGTCTAAAAAGAATAGGAATACCACAACACTTGATCGTGGTAATGAGAAACCTATACTTGGACCAAGAGGCAATCATCAGAACAGAGCAAGGAAACACTCCATGGTTCAAAATTGGGAAGGGCGTATGCCAGGGATGTGTCCTGTCTCCATACCTTTTCAACCTGTATGCAGAACAGATTATCCTGGAGGCTGGGCTCTATGAGGAGAAATGTGGGGTCAAGATTGGTGGAAGATCTATCAACAGACACAACCCTGCTTGCTGAAACTGAGGAGGACCTGAAGCGCTTGCTGCAGAGGGTCAAGGACTGCAGCCTCCAATATGTATTGAGGCTCAATGTCAGGAAGACAAAGGTTCTCACCACTGGACCAATTGGTAGCATCAGGATGGATGGTGAAGAGATTGAGATTGTTCACAGCTTCAGTTTGCTTGGCTCCACAGTCAACACTCTTGGCACCAGCAGCCAAGAAATTAGAAGACGTATTGCCATGGGAAAGTCTGCTGTTAGGGATCTCTCCAAAGTACTGAAGAGCAAAGGTGTTTCTTTGGAGACTAAGGTGCATCTGATACAGGCCAGGGTCTTTGCTATCACGTGTTATGCATCAGAGAGTTGGACAATGACTAAGGAGGATAGAAGGAGAATTGATGCCTTTGGGCTGTGGTGCTAGAGAAGAGTATTGAGGGTACCATGGACTGCTAGGGAAACAAACAGATTCATCCTGGAAAGGGTCAAGCCGGGCTGCTTCTTGGAGGCAAGTATTCTAAGGCTCCGTCTAACATACTTTGGACATGTTGCAAGGAGGGATAGGTCCTTGGAGAGGGACATCACGTTTGGTAGGGTGGAGGGACAGCGCAGAAGGGGAAGGCCCCCTATGAGGTGGATTGATTCAGTGACTGGGGTAATCGGGATAGGCGTTTCGGAGACGGTGCAGTTGGCACAGGACAGAGCAGAGATTAGGGATGTTGTACATAGGGTCGCTATGAGTCTCAAGCGACTCGACAGCACATAACAACAACAACAACATAGTAGGACCTAACCCATTAACGGGCTTGAGCATGGTAGATTGTGAACATGGTGAAAGATGGGGCAAGGATCCAAGCTGTTGCTTGGAGGGTCACTATGAGTTGTAGGTGATAGCACCTAACAACAACAAAACTCTTTAATATCTATCCTTTCCATTTTTCAAATAAATAAGCCAATGATGCAGTGCATGCATGATAAAGATTTCAACGAAGGTCTTATTTCCCAAATCCTAGGTGGCATCTAATCCAACATAGCTACCTCAATATGATCATCGCACCTAAAGCAACAACAGCAACAACAGTGCATTCATTAGCTCGTAAAATTTCAGAATGTTTGGAAAAAGAAAGATGTTCCTGTGATTTATGCTCTGGTTTCATGGCCACAGCATCAGCTCTGGACTTTAGATCTGTCACTGCTTGCTTTAGCTGTTTCATGGCATCAATACATTGAACTCTAACTGTGTAGCCCCATGTAACAACTGAGTGGGGCATCCAGACTCATTCTTGGAATACCAAAGCATTTTTTTATGATTCCAGCACTTTTATTATGTACTATATTTTTAGTTGGCAAAGATTTGATAATTCTCTTTATGAAACATAAAGTTTAAAAATTTGTAAAGTGATAAAGAAGTGTCAGATGTAAGTTTTCTTATACCTGAAGTTTAGTTATTTAATATGATAAATGTTTTCATTTCATTCTGATAAACATTGTTCCATTAATAAAAAGTCTTCAAATATACCTTTATACTATAATAAAGTGCTACTCTATAGGCCTTTTATTGTAAGAACCACCTTCCCTCTGTAACTTGATTTGTGCCACTATTAGAGCCTCTACTTGGAATATTATTGCTTTTTAATTTTTGACTCATGTACTTTCAACTTGTTAGTTAAATTTGTGTCTTCTAGGCTGCAACACTTCCATGATACATCTTCAAGGATATGAACATGTATGGCTAAGTACAACTGATGACAGTGCATGTAAATTCCAAAATCAATCTCCATAATAGTCTATGTGTTTCCTATTGCCAAAGGGGCCCTTTAGAGTAGTGAGAGATCTTCACCCTGAAACCCACAGTGTCCCTTTTCAGCAGAAAGTAGCTAAGAGAATATACCACCCCCTTTTCCTAATGAATCAGGGTGAAGTCTCTCTCAGGGAGGAGTGATAGGGAATGGCAAAGGACACACTGACAAAGGAGATTAATCAGAACTGGCTTTGAAAAGCACTGTGGCAATTGGACAATTAAAACAGACTTTCAAGGGGAGGGGAAAAAAGAGGAACGAACTGGGGAGGAGGGTAGAGAAAATAGTGCAACAATGAATGAATGGAAACCCAAAATCTCTGTAAATGTTCATTAAAATTAATAAAATTAAAAACAAAAGTCTTCAAATATAAAAAACCCACCCACATTTGTTCTTTATGTCAGCCTTCACTGAAGCCAACAAAGTTTTCTTTTTTTTTTATTTTAAATTTATTTTAATGAAAGTTTACAGAGACTTTGGATTTTCATTCATTCGTTATTGCACTTTTCTCCCTGCCCATCCCTCCCCCTCAAATTTGCTTTTCTTTTTGAAAAGTAAAAGAAAAAATTCTTTCATTGTTATTCAATCCCTCCCCTCAAGTCCACTTCACTATGCTACCTTCATTCTGGACTCCTGTCATAACAATAGTATCTTTTCTGATGCCCACATGTGACAAAGGGTGTTCTGCTGCCCTAATGTACAGGGAATCACACTACTAATCCAAAGGTTCAAATTCACTCTGGCAGTTCTAATCCATCAGTAGCTCTGTGGAAAAAAGCTGAGCAGTTAGAATTTACGCTCTCAGATGCCAACAGAGGGTCAGCTATTGAGTCAGTTCCGACATCAATGGCAATGAATTTAAGATAGTTTCTTCTTCTTTTTTTTTTTTTTAACACATCATAGCAAGACAAGATTAGATCCCTTGGGATTTTTCCATTTTTGAGCCTGTCCATTTTAACAAGTTGATTCCATTCTTTTGCTTGGTTGCAGATACTTTTAATAACCGTGTTAATGACATTTGAGTGAAAGTTGACAGAGCAAATCAATTTTCCATCCATCAATTCAATCACTTTTGATTTGAAGACCTTAGGTACAGTTCTTGCTTCGGCAGTACATGTACTAAAATATTGGGATAATACAGAAAGGATGGCCTCTGTACAACAATAATCACCCAGATTTACAGAGTCCCGTATTTTTAAAGTGGTTAGAGAAATAAACAAATTTTATCTAAATTTTAAAAAAGATAAATCCTCTTACTATTACATCTCTATTGTTTAGCTATAAACTGAGAGGCTGGAGGGAACTAAAAACAAACAAATCAACATTAACTGCAATCTACACATAATCTAACAGCACTCTACACATCCCTTCTCTGCCTATGTTTCCTTTGGACTAATTTTTCCTATGAACCATTTATTTTCTTCACTATTTTTTACTTGGATGGGGAAAAAACTAATGGTTGTATGATAGATAACCACTCAAGTGCTTTAAAAAATGTATTTGAGTGAAAATTTATAAATCTTATGGTTTTTCATTCCATTATTCACACATATCTTGTTTTATAGCATTAATTATAATTTGTTAATGTAGGGTATGGAACATTTGGTTGTTTTTGTTTTCATCCCCAATCAGATGTCAGCTGATTGGATTTGCCAATTTAGTTAACAATGAGCTGTGAGCTGGAAAGCTGTTAGTTTAGAGTCATGCAGCACCTGATGAGCGTGCCTTGTATTTAAAAGGCAGTAGCACCAGACTAAGTCTGCAGCTTGGAGGCTCATGTGTTAATGGATTTTTGGATGAACATTCTTCTAAGTGGTACAGCAGCAGTATATCTATGAGCTGTACTGAAGTAAGTTGGGAGTTGCTGTGTTGCTGAAAGCTGGGCCACAGGTGTGTCAAATGCCATAATGGTTATATATTGTAAACAGTGTTTGGTGGAGCTCCCAGAATGATTCAGGTTTGGAAGCAGGAGTGGCATCCACTTCCTAAACCACTTTCCTCTAGAAACTCTACTAACATAGAGAAATGATGATAGTTATAGAACAGGGTTCAGGTCTTTTGTTCATAGGTTCGCTATGAGTTGTACTTGACAGCACTTAACAACAACGATTAATTTGTTACTATGTCTGATCAACCCTATTGTATATTACCTTTCCATTCACCTAACATTACTTTTACTCGCTACTCTTTCCTTTCCCATTCCTGTAACCATCCAAGAATTATTCTATCTGTGTGTAAATCTTCTCTTAGCTTTTTATAAACTGGTCTTATACTATAACTGTCCTTTTGTGAATGAATTAGCAGTTTGACTCCTCCTTAGAAAATTGAGAAAATAAATACCATTTGAATCAGGAATCTCACTACTAAATATAGATCTCAAAGAAATAAGGGCTGTGACTTGTACTGATATACACATAAGTTTACTGTAGAATTACATGGAATATGAGTTGAAAACAACCCAAGTGTCTATCAACAGACAAATGGCTAAGGAAACCATATAAACTCACAAATTTTTAAGTCCTTAGCCATTACTCATCAAAGCATTGTCTTTAAATACTGTATAAGACAATTATTGTAGAAATAGATAACTAATAAAATGTGTATGAGGATCCAAGGGAGAGACAGGGGTGCACAGGGGAAAGATAGGAGGGGAGCAAATGATAGGGTTGTTTAACTGTATAAGACAATTATTGTAGAAATAGATAACTAGTAAAATGTGTATGAGGATCGAAGGGGGAGAGAGAGGTGCACAGGGGAAAGATGGGAGGGGAACAAATGATAGGGTTGGGTAATTTTATGGGTGGGAGGGCAGGTAGGTTAAGGAAATGGGATAGATCCAGAGTGAAAAATAATGTATATGAATTTTATAAGTAAACCAGTATCAAAAGATTTATATTAAAAAAACAAAAACATTGTGGACTATGTTATGCCAATTGACCTGATGTTCCCCCAAGATTATTTATCATTGTCCTGAGCCCCTAAACTCAAAGTGTTTGCTTATTGCTAAGATGTTTTCATAATTTTTCCTACCCATTCCATATTCTCTCCTATATGCATTGATGTATTTTCAGCAAATATAAGTATAAATATAGACATGGCCTCTATCAAGCCTGTACAAACTGTCAAGAATATAGTTCTGTTTAGCTTCCTACACCCGTTCAGCTTGCATAGCTATATATCCACTTCTATTGTTGTTGTTATGATTGGTTGGTGTCACCAAGCAGACTATGATTCATAGGGAACATATGAACTCATAGTGACATTATAAACAACAAATTGAAACCAAGGGAAACTTGCCATATCTTGCACTGTCCTCATGATCTCCACATGCTTAAGCCCACTGCTGCAGTCACTGTATCAATCCATCTTGTTGGGGGGGGGGTCTTCCTGTCTTTAACTGACCCTCTACTTTTCCCCAGCATGATGTCTTTTTCCAAAGTCTGGCCCCTCCTGATAACATACCTGGAGCATGTGGGATGAAATCACAACATCCTTGCTTCTAAGGAACACTCTGGTTGCACTTCTTCCAAGACACATTTGTTTGTTGTTCTAGTACTCAACAGCATATTCAAGTTGGGTTTTGTGATTTGACTTTTTAACTTGTATTATTCCCATCCTGATCTTTAAATTCATATGTTGTTGTTGATGATGATGATGATGGTGTTGTTGTTCTTGTTGTTGTTAGTTGCTGTCAAATTGAGTACAACTCATAGTGACCCTATGAATAACCGATCTGAACTCTGTACTATCCTGTGCCATGCTCACAGTCTCTGACACACTTAAGCTCATGGCCACAGTCACTATGTTACCCTCCCTGGTTGATATTCTGATCTTCCTTTTTTTCATTGCCCCTCCACCTTCCCAAGCATGATGTCCCTCTCTAAGGAATAACCTCTTCTACCAAAATACCCAAAGTATGTGAGACAAAGTTTCTTATTCAAAGGACCCAGAATATTCAAAACAGTCTTGAAAAAGGAGAACAAAGTTGAAGGATTCTTTACCACCTCTTTCAAAACTTCTGCAAAGCTACAATAATAGAGACTATTTAGTACTGGTATACCAGAAGTAGTTTTCATCTAATTGACTCCAATCGATTCATGGTGACAATATTTATGTTAGAATAGAACTGTGCTCAAGAAGGTTGGTTTTGTTTGGGTTTTTATTTTTTTTCTATATTTTATTAATTTTCATAAACATTTACAGAGATTTTGGGTTTCCATTCATTCATTGTTGCACTA
>NW_006399891.1:5239923-5261643 GCF_000299155.1 Elephantulus edwardii | reverse complement strand
TTATTTTCATTAACATTTATAGAGATTTGGGATTTTCATTCATTCATTGTTGCACTTTTTTTCTTTACACCCCTTACCCCAGTTCACTCCTCTCTTTGAAAAGCAAAAGATAAACTTTTTCATTGGTATGCAATCCCCCCTACCCCGACACTCCCCACCCCATTGCACTCCGCTATACAACCTTAATTCTGGATTCCGGTGATAATCATATATGCTATCATATATCACTTTTAAACTGTTCTCTCCCTCATCTGTTTCAATTCAGTATACATAGAGGCTTTTTAATGGCTCATTTTTTTTCAAAAGTAGATTCACCGTTCTTTCTTCCAAAGTGCTTTTGGGTGACCTTGAACTTCTAACCTTTTGATTATTATATGAGTAAATGAAGTTTGTGCCATTTATAGACTCCCCTTAAGTGTGTACTTTCTCAGAAAAAGTTTGAAATGCTTTGGGCCTTCTATTTCAACCCTAATTCTCAAAGTCCTTATAATTCTTTCATTTGAGATAGTAGCAGAGACTAGGGAAAGTAGGATAGCACATATATATCCCCTCATGTCACAATGAAATAGCACTATGAGTCAAAAAGGGTTGTTATCAAAAGCCCAGTTTAATATTTCAAAATCTAAGAGAATCCACATGTAGGACATATAACTGAAGCAGTAAGCTGTGAGTCTAAACTGGCTTAGTGGTACACAAAACCAACAATTGCCGTTCTGGTGATTGCTTCAACATCCCCTTTTCTGCACAAGACAGGGCCTGGGTTGTCATCAAGAAGCAGTTGCTATTTACACCCAGTGGGTGGTTCCCATGCCAAGGAAACTGCCAGCTGGAGATAGATCTTGATCTTAAAACCCTTCAGCAGACAAAAAGATTCCCTGAAGACAATGCCCTAACTGTGAGGACAGTCATCAGTTTGGGGGGTGCTGGTCTGTCTGTACTCGCCACTGAGACAAGGATCATAGCCAAGATTGGCATCTGGGGTAACAAGCAGGGGAGAAGGGACTGAAGAATACAGCATAAAACAAAGCAGCATTGTAGGCCCTTTCTAGTAAGAGTCTGGTGTTAGGGTACTGAATCTGAAAGCAATAAGGTGGGAGGTCACACAATGGAGAACAACAGACTAATGCAGGTTAGAAAGGTTGTGGTCTCCAGAGACCCAGAGCAGATCATTTTGCTGCCATACAAAACGCAGACGTACTGAACTGAGTTGGGCAAGTTCCAGTTAAGATTCTTAGCTCAAAGTTTTTTTCCGTACAGTTTCAATATCCAAGTGCATCCAGAACACTTTCCAATGTTAAAAAGATAAAAGGAGTAAGGAAAGAATAAAAAGGAGGTGAAGAGTGAAAAGGATCAATAACTTAAAAAAAGACAAGATGAAGGAAGAGAGGAAGATGAAGGAGGCTAGGAAAGGGGAGGAAGGATAAGAGCAGATGGTTATTACTAGTCCCAGAATTCACTGTTTTCTAAGCTCTGTTGAACATGTCTCGTGCATACTTTCTCATTTAGTTATCCTAAGCCTAAGATCTAGTCATGGAAAAGCATAAGGATAAAAGATTTTATCCCTAATAAAAAAATTGGTTTTCAATTACATTTTCCTACCCGGTCCCAACAAGGTCCAGGTTGTAATATTGCAAGTCAAATGCAGAATACATCACTCCACATGAAGCAAGACAGGAGGAGATGGTCAAATCCTCCATGGCATTTTGATTCTGTCCTAGGTGCTTCATCTGTCCCTGCTGTTTCTCCAGGTTTTGATCACTCTTAGGCAGGGTTCTCAAATGCATATGCATATGGGAGTCAAGGTGCTGCATACAATGTGATAAGAAAGCTGGGTATAAAATCACAGTAGACACTGGGCTTCATATTAGAGGTTAGTAGGCAGTGGTGATGACTGTGGCAAAGTAGAGATCACATGCCACCCTCTAAAGATACAACACTACCCAGTTCTAGCCTGCTGTTGTCATGTGAGAAAGCAGCCCAAGTGTCACCAGACCTTTTCTAATGTTTCACAATCAAAGACATGGTATTGAGACAACGTTATGGAATTCAAACAAAATGCATGTGGAGATTGTCTGCTTATAAATGTTCTGCACCACTTATTTTCCTGACTTGCAGGCATACGATTGATTCCTCTTCTGTGTTCCTTTCTCTTTCCAGGACATTACATTTATGTAGACACTTCATTTGCCAAACAAGGTGAGAAGGCCATCCTGCTCAGTTCTGACTTGCAGGCCGAGGAATGGAGCTGCCTCCGTTTAGTGTATCAGATAACTGCATCTTCTGAGTCTCTGGCAGAGCCCAGCAAATTGAGCCTCTATGTGAGATTTGAAGATGAAAGCTTTGACCGCTTACTGTGGTCGACCAGAGAAACTTCAGACAGTTGGCTCATAGCCAGTCTGGATTTGCAAAACAGTCCCAGGAAATTCAAGGTAGGCGTCATCTAGGAAGAAGGCAGAGGGTTGGACATGGGTGTTTTGTGCTCTTTTGAGACCTTGTGAAAACTGCAGCCTTTGAAGTCATTTATTGCATTAAAATATGATCTTTTATAGTATATGCATTACAAAAGAATATTAGTAATGTAAGTTAATATTGTGGGGCTTTTTTCTCCTTTAAAATAACCTCTTCCGGAATTCTCACTTATTTAAATGGTCTTTCTTTAAGAATTTAAATGAGGTTAAACCTTTCAATAAAAATTGGCTTGTTAAGGGCAGCAAGGAGAATTCTCATTTCTTATAATTTGTTTTTGCCTCTTCCTTCCTTGTGTGTAGTATGTGTTTATATTTTTGTCCTAAGGGTTCGATTGCTGTAATTTTTACTAAAATGCCATATGTAATGAAAATATTTTTTAAAATTATTGATACATAAAGGTCATTATGTTTTCTTTTCAATATGGAATTTGTTCCTTCAGAGTGTGGGGAAAGAAAGGTGGAGAACCTACGACGAAGCTGAGTATGGACTGGGGTGGAGCTTGAGCATGGTTCTGCCTTTGGTTGTCCATGAGGCATATTTAGTGAGATTGTGTCAGGAAAACCCTCGTCATTCCTAAACTCCCTTTAATCCCCATCCTTTCCTCTTGTTCTGAAAGTGCTATCCCTCCTGCCTGCTCAGAGTCCCTCCTTGTCATGGTCTGAAAGAAGGCACATGGAGGGTGTAAGATTCTCCTATTTCATTATGTCCTCCCAACAGTATATCACACACTTAATCCACCAGTCTAAGGATGAAGTGTCAGGCTAAAACCACATCAGAAAAAAGTGATGTCTCTCAGATATAGGACAGACTGTGAACTACAACTGTATTTAAAACCAGGCACACAAATTGTCATGCTCCACATTTTGTATAAAATTTTCCCATTTTCTGATCACAGTAACTCAAAAGATTAGCTAAGAAACTTTGGGGCAAGTAGTTTATGTTAATGAAGGAAAAACATATCAGAAAGGGAGGGTGAGCATGGCACAATCTGAGGAAAATAATCAATGCTGCTGAATTATAATGTAGAAACTGCTGAATGTGTTTATATTCTGCTGTGCAGATTTAGCAAAACAACAAAACATAAAAGTAATATTTTTCTTAAAAGAAAAATAATTTTTCCCAAACTTTACATCTGTATAAAAAGTAGAAGTTAGTGTTTGAACCTCCATCATCTGCTGACACCTCCCACCACCAACACAAGTTATGTTTCCCATCTCCTCCTGAAAAGGTTTTTTACTGCTGAAGCCTCTGCTATCAGCTTCTGCTTTCCCCAGGAATACAGGCTCCTTTCTTCACCTCCACCAGCACTGGAGACAGTGCAAGGAGGGTAACAATCAGAGACAGATTCTTGAGTTTCTAATGAAACTTACCTCAAAGTTCTCAGTGTGTATGCATATTTCTTTGTATGCACAGGGGGCTCTGGTGATGTAGGGAATATGTTGCACTGGCAACCAAAAGGCAGGCAGTTTGAAATGACCGGCTGTTCTGCTGTTAGAAAGTTGGACAGTCTCCTTCTGTGCAAGTTACAGCCTCTGAAAACCCACTGGAGGGTGGATTCCAAATCAGCAGCAATGAGATATATACACATATGTGAACACATATATGTATATAAACACATTCTTTTAATAAAACACATAGTAAGGTTGGTCTCCAAGAGCAACTAGCTGGAAAAAATAATCTTGTTTTGCCCAGGATTGCTGAGTGACACGACTAGTATCTAATGACTCAACCAAAGAACCACATTGTTTTGAAGCCTAACCCCTTTTCCCCATGTGTTGTGCAGATTTTGACTGAAGGTGTCCTAGGGCGGGGAAACACAGCCAGTATTGCGCTCTTTGAAATCAAGATGACAACCGGCTACTGCATTGGTAAGTGGCTTTCATTTTCATTGAATCAGAATGTGAATTTTTTTAGTAAAAGCTGTGTTGCTAGAGGGAACTGACTCAGCCCTAGAAGCCATATTTGATAGAAAGGACTGCATATTGCACAGACATTTAAATTTTTTTGTAAGGTTCGCTTGCATGCTGTTTTGGTCTTAAGTGCAGTATAGCTCATTAAAGTTGTTTGGACTGCCTGAATTAACAATGGTGACCTCAGAGCTGCTGCCTTAACCTTAATAAGTTCTAATAAAAATCATTTCCAGTTTGCTGCAAACTCAGCTTTCTGTGGCTTTTCCCAGAAAATCAGTCATAGTGTAACTTCCCTTTCTCTCTTGGCACACCATCCCCCCATCCCTGCAGCCACCGATGTCACTTAGATGGCACTTGTTTGGGTGCCTCTTACCCGCCAGGTTCTGAGAGAAAAGGTATTAACTCCTGTCCTCTTTGCTCACACCTACTCCTCCACTCCTGAAATTATTTCTGTGTATAATAAATACTGGGAGGAAAAGAACAAGCCATGGGTGAGGGAAAGAGATGAGAAGATTGAGATGATTTAGTAAAATGGCTGCATTTGGACTAAAGTCCAAGAGGTAGAGGAATATAGTTGAGTAAAAACAGAGAATAGGAATAAAAGAGTAGTTCTTTGCGGGCAGACCTGTGTAGGAATAAAATACAGGGCAGGTCCAAATACACGTGTGAGCCTTCTTGAAGTGAGACTCAAGATCAACAATCTCCTCTCATGCAGTTTACAGCCTCAGAAATCTGCAGGAGGGTCAGTTACAAGTCAAAACTCAAGGACGATGAAAGAAGGGATTTGTGAAGAAGACTATTGATCCAGGCTGTGGAAGTCAGACTTAATGAATGTCATGTTCAGGAACCCCTGGAAGTCAAGTGTATCAGAGATGGTAAGGAAGAGCCAGGATAGGATGGGATTCAGATTTGTTGTTCATAGGGTCGATATGAGGGTACTCGACTCAATGGCACCCCAGAACCACAGCAAAAGTCAGTCAGCAGGGGAGGAGCAGGCAGCCCCCTGGCAGGGCGGTGACTGGCTGCCACGGGAAACAGGTCGGGAAGAAAAGAAAACATATAAGACAGGAAAGTTCATATAGGAAACTTGTAATCTTACAGAAAGGAGGTAGGACGGCTCTAAAATAGGAGGTTGGCAGTGGACTAGGCAAGCGGGGAAAGAGTGGAGAGTTTTCCATCATTTACAGTTTCAGAGACTGAGTGAGTGGGAGGAGCTAAAGGAGAGTCAGATGTGACTCTGAGCTCTGTAACCTTTCACCCAAACCACAATCAAATGGTTGGGAAGGATTCTGTACCAAAAAGAGGTTTTTGACAACTTCCCTAAAATCTCACTTCTCTGTTTTGACCTTTCAACGACGTCTTTAATGCAAGTATAAAAGAAAACAGGGGGATCCATGCTTCCTTGGGCCTTCATGTGGGCCACATTCCTTAAGGCAGCAGCATAGTCACCAGCATAACCAGAGACTAAAGTCAGACACCTGGAGGGACCCCACCTGTCAACTCAGCCTGCTGAGTCTCTTGTCCTCAGTGTCATCATCTGTGAAATGGGGAGAAGAAAATGCATACCTCATTAGATTACTATGCTCCCTAAAGTGAAAACACATTGGTAACTCAGCCAGGGCTTTGGCAGGAAGAAAACGGAAAACAGAGGGTACTGTCAACCTGAGGCATTTGAAGGAAGTTCAGTAAAAAAGGACTCCAGAGTGTGATAGGAGAAAGGAGAGAGAACCAGCAGAGGCTGGCAAAATGATCCAGGACTAGCAACCAGTGAGGCATAAACCATTATCATCGTGGATCTGAAGAAGCAGATGAAGAGAAGTTGCCAAAACCTGGAGACAAGACTTGAGTGGTGAAGACTTCACAAGGATGAGCATGCAGCCAACACGGAGACCTCGCAGTGTGGAAGCTGAGGGCATAAACATCCAACCTCGCTCTTCTCCCACCTTCCATTGGCCAAATCCAGCAGGAAGCCAGAGGCAGGAGATTGACATAGTCTGTATAGAACAGCCTCCAGAGACCAGCCAGCCTGGAGAGAGTAGATGTGCAAGCACAAATGGGAGATGGCCAGTACAGCCCAACTTCACATTTTTGATTGCAAGAACATGAGAGTCTATGAAGGCCCTGGCTTATGAGCTTCTCATTCCCACTAAGGGGAATCTGTTGACTGGGAATCGTTTATGTGAGCAAACATGGCAATACCACTGAAAAGCAAGGCATGAGGGATGTTCTTTTCTCATTTCTTCTTCACTCGGTAGCTACGGAAGAGACCCCAAGCCTAGGCTATCCCTGCCCACACTATTCTGACTGGGTTCTCACTTGTAAGAAAAGCAGGATATCACTAGCATCTTAGGAAGTACATGTCTCTTCCGTGGGCTTCTTACCTGCCACCAAGGGAGAAAGGGGTTGAGGAGTGGGCTACCAGCTGAGAGAATGGGTGGTGGGCAACATGTTTGAAGATTACTCAGCAATAACTCTGTGAGGTGGGAACATTATCCACTTTACACATATGAAGAGGCCAAGTTGGAAAGAAGTTCTAAGTCAGAGTTGCCACATGCATGGTCAGGAAGGAGAAGACCCATAGTCAGAAGGCACAATGCTGAGTTAGAACTTGATTCTTCAGAACCAGACAGCTTCCTACAACTGTCACCTTCATGAAAAGACTACATACGGCAGCATCAGTGTCTCACTTCACTCCATTCTTTGGTGGGTATTTTCCATGGGGTCCCCGTATACCTCTTCACTGTGCCAAGGGACAGAGAGAGGAATCTAACGCCATAAGGGGAAATTCCAGGTATGACAGCGTCTCCATAAAATGTGTTGAGTTTTGGTTTTTCCCCCTCTTTCTCTCTCTCCTGTCTTGCTAGAATGCGACTTTGAAGAGAATCATCTCTGTGGCTTTGTCAACCGCTGGAACCCCAATGTGAACTGGTTCATTGGGGGAGGAAGTATTCGGAATTCTCCCTCCGTCCTTCCCCAAGATCACACCTTCAAGAGTGAACTAGGTAAGCTTGGCATGGACTCAGCCCTTTGCCCAGGATCCATCTCTTCACACCTCCTGCTGGGGCTTCTCTCTCCTGGAGAAAGGAGGGACCACAAGCCCTGGTGGGAGAATAAGCCATGAGAGAGAAACAAACTGCAGATCAGATGTGAACTCTGTAGCCAACGAGAAGCCCATGCAGCTAAAGGCTTTTCGTCACCTGTCACATGGTCTTGCTTTTTACAAAGCTCTTATACTTTGCTTTCTCATGCATTAGATGTTCAATATTTCTTTTTTTCTAAAGATAAGGTTGGAAAAATCCCAAATTACTTTCCTCTAAAGCTAAAGTGAGTATCATGAGAACCTCCCCAGGCAATCAGGGGGAGCCAATCCTTCTGATGGAGCCCGAATGTAGTGTGTGGTGGGGCCCTCTAGTGGCCAAGTGGGCCGGGGTCCTCAGAGCAAAACGGAGCTGTTTTCAGGGGAAAGCATCCTCTAAAAGGAGACAAGGGCGAGATTTTAGGGCTTTCAGGCTCTGATTGCTCTTACTTGGATCCTTCTGGGCTTGGTAAAAGCCTAGATTCCTTACAGTTGCAAGACTTTTCAATCCTTAGCTCCAAGTCTTGCTGAGTAGTAGGAAGATTCTAGGAACTGACTTTTCGTAAGAGTTGTTTTGAGGGGCCATGAAGTCATCTATGACTCAGAGCATCCCTGTGAGCAACAGATCTGAACCTTCCGCTATCCCGAAGCGTCCTCATGATCGCCAGCATCTTTGAGCCCATGGTCACAGTCACCGTGCTGACCCATCTCGTTGAGGGTTTGGTTCTGCTGCAATGATTTGTTTTCTTTCTTGCTTCTTTGCCATGTGGATATGAAGACTATCTACTCAGCCCAATTAAATTGCTGCTGCTGCTCTGTCCTCATTTCTAAAGACACAACAGCTTTTCTTGGTTTTTCATCCTTTTTCCAATTCACTGTGGCCTGTCTTCAAACTTGAGCTCATCTTGATTCTGCATAGTCTTACTCTGACATTATTGCTCTCTTTACTCTTATTCTGTCTCATATATGCCCAGCACTTCAAATTCCATTTCCTAATGGAGCTGGGGTAGATAATACAAGCCAGTGATGTGGGTTGGCAGAGACCTATGCAGTGGACAGCCAACTATTCCGTACCACATTGCCATGTGAGCACGCAATCCCTGGATGCTAGATCTTTTGTTTTTCATGATGATTTGCAAATAAGACTTTTCATGTGACTTTTCTCAAAATTTTGTTGCTATTTTATTCATGTTGGTGAATATTTTCTTTAAAAAAAAAAACAAAATCCAAAAAACTTTGTGTGAACCAACAGCACACATCTGCAGGTCGGATCCAGCTGGTCAGCTTCTTCATTGTAATTTTTATACAATTCTTTTCTTTTTTCAACATGTCCAGTCTTGGCTTCTAAGAACAAAATGCCTGTAAGTGCCCACGTACATAATAAAGGTTGGAATTCTCATAGGGCTTAATTGTGTAAGACAAACCCAATTTTAGATCTTGCATTTTTATTCATTTGATCCCGCGTAAAGTGTGACAGGAGAAATGAAAATTAAAATGGCAGCGTGCTGTCTGGGCCCTGCCCACCTCGAAGAACATAATTTCAAGAAAGGGAAAGAGATTTTTACCACAAACAAATGTAATGAAAGTAGCTTGTGCCAAGTGTTGTAAGATTATTACCACACCCTTCCCATCTTCCCACAAAAAGGCAATGGGTATTGGGAGATAGATTAAGTTATTTCCTGTTGGAAGACCCTAGAAGGCATAATGAGAGAAGGAAATTGCCTTTGAAAGACAGTAGTGATTTCAGCGAGCTCTGGTGGCCTAGTGGCAAGAAACTGAACTGCAAGCCCAGAGGTGCACAGTTCAAATCCACCAGATGCTCTGCTGAAGAAGGAGGGACAATCTCCTCCTGTACACGTCAGATCCAATTTGACGGTACACACATAACAAATTTAAAAAAAAAAAAAGACAGTAGTGATTTCACAGGCTGAGTGAACAGAGGCTGGAGCAGGGATGCATTGGGATCAGTATATAGTCATACAGCAGTAATTACAAGGAGTAGGCAGAAGCAGACAGCTTGAAAGCAGTGGAGGGGACAGACAAGTTCTAAGACACCAGGAAAGAAAATTTAAATTTATCCTTTGGGTCAGGGAAATCCACTGATTTGTGTCTTTGAGTAGAGGGTGAAAACTGTTACAGCCATTCCTGTAAATTAATTAATCTGGCTATGATGATGATGATGTCAGAAAATAGAGCAGAAAAAGACTAAAAATTAAAGAGCAAAAGAATGTTTCCAGAAAGCATTTCTTTATGTATCTGGAGCCATTCCAAAAGGAATTGGGACGGGGGAAAAGAAATATATTTTTACTCTCTTCTTTTAGAAGTTAAATATCTCTCTTTAACAAACGATTGGGGTTTCCATATGTGTGTGCCATATTTCAGGAAGCCCTAGTTCGTAGGGGAGTTGTTCTGCTAACGGCAGAGAAGGGTGGACACTCTCCCTACTTGTGATTTGCAATCTTGGAAAGGCAGTCTTAGCCCTACAGACAAACACGGACCGTCACCACCAGAGTGGCTGTGGTTCCCCGGAATCACACGACAGAAGACAGTTACTTTAGATGACTGGCTAGTTAGTCTATGAGTCTGCCTGAGCATTTCCAAAGAAAACTTGGTGGATTCAAAACAACAACATGTTAGTACCTCATAAGCCCTTTGTTTAAGTAAGTAAACAACTAACACTCTTTGGGAGTTTGAAGAAAGAGAAGTCAAGTGACTTTTTTTCAATTTATGGAAGTAGGCTAATATTGAGATTGCTTTCCCGTCACAGCTTAAGAATCTGCAGCAAGGAGCAGAGGGGAACTTGAAAGACTGGTGCATTAAAATTGCAACAATCCCTTCTTGTCATCATCAGTTTTCAACAGAGGTAGAAGCTTAAGTATGAGAAAGTGTTAGAGAACTTTCCTGAATTTGTTTAAAAATCAGGTCTTACCTCGTGTCCCCTCGGCAACCAATATGATCTACTGATGATTTATTCAATGCGTGCAATTTTTCATCTTCATTGATGGCAAGGACCATTGATGGCTGGAGAGAACACATATTCCTAGGGAGGAACAATAGCACTGTGAGCTAGTACTTAGTCATTCATTTCACTCTGTTGACTGCATGCAATTCATCCTTTGAAAATCACATTACTTGTAGTCTTCATCATTCTCATTTGTTACCATACAACATTCTGACCTTATTTGTGTTCAAAAAAGGTAGGAAAAGGGTGCTAGGCTAGGACTTAGAGTGCTTGAGGCCCCGGAGCAGCTATTGTACCCCAGCTATGTCCCTTTGAGCACTTATTTAACTTCCATTTGCCTGTCTATTAAATGAGAAATTTTCATTCAGTGCTGGATAATATGGCTTTGCACTTAATGTTTACTCTTCTTACTTTATGTCATATGCCAAAATAGCCAAAGTCACCACCTATTGAGACTTATTGGGTTTCTGGGATCACAAATTTTTTTTTATTTTTAATAATTTTTGAGGTTTGTGGTTTTTTTTAAAAAAAAATTATTTTAATGAAAGTTTACAGAGCCTTATGGTTTCCAGTCATTCATTGTTGCATTTTTCTCTCTGTCCCCTCTTCGCCCCCCCCCAGTTCACTCTTCTCCTTGAAAAAAAATAAAAACTCTTTCATTGTTATGGATTACCACCACCCCACCCCACCCCGCCGCAAAGGTCCACTCCACTAAGCAACCTTCACTCTGAACTTCTGTAATGACAGTTTTCTCCCTCATCAGTTTTAGTGCAATATAAATCATTCCTCCCCTCCTTTTCTGTCTTTTCTCAACCCTGATATCAGTCCTGTTTTACAACAGTGGCACTATGCAATATTTGTCCTTTCGTGACTGAGATATTTCACTCAGCATAATGTCCTCCGGGGTCATTCATTTTGCATAATATTTCATGAGTTCCTTGTTTTTCAATACTGCATAGCATTCCATTGTGTGAATATACCAGAGCTTTCTCTATCCATTCATTTGTTGATGGGCACTTGGGTTGTTTCCAGCTCTTTGCCATTATGAACAAAGCCACAATAAACATGGGTGTGCATATATCTGCTTGGGTGGTGGTTATGGTTTCTTTGGGGTATATTCCCAGTAGTGGAATTGCTGGGTCAAATGGTATCTCTATTTGCAACTTTTTGAGAAAGCACCATACTGCCTTCCATAGTGGTTGCGCCATTTTACACTCCCACCAACAGTGAATAAGGGTTCCAGTTTCTCCACAACCTCGCCAGCATTTGTTGTTTGCAGACCACAAATCTTTACATGAGGAGACTGCCCATCTTTCTCTTGCTGAGTGGCTGATGGAAGAGAACCACTAACTTTTTGGTTCATAGTCCAAGTGGAAACTACAAACTTTGAGAAACAGCAATAAGTTATAGAAAGGCTTGAAGGTCTTTTGTTCATAGGGTCACTATGAGTCATGCTCAAGTCAACAGCAATCAACAACATCAACAGTCCAACTGTTACACCATTTGACATTGTTTGTTGTCGTTAAGTGCCCAGGGAGCGCCACCAATTACAGTGTCACAGTGTTCAGCTTCACAGCAACCACAAGTTACCTCTGTATGGCAAGTGGACACACCAGGGCTATACAACCTAGGAGAATGTTTCACCAAAAACAAAGACATTTGGCATGGGGTGGGGGACGGGGAGGAAATTAAGGAGTGAGAAAAGGGGAACACAATTTGTCTAGCTTTTGGAGAGGAAAGCAGAGATAGACACAGTGGCACGGACATAACCTCAGAAGCACAAAGATTTGCTGCCCAGGTGTTGTCATTCCTGCCGTAAGTATTTGTCTCCTTTCCTCTCCTGCTACCTCTTCTTATCTCCTCTGTTGATTGTCCTCCTTTTTATCATCTGCCTTGGATTTCCTAAAACCATTTCCATTAGTGTTTTAGTCCCCCGGTGTCAAAGGGCTAAAAAAGTAACTAAAAAGAAAAGAAATAAAGAAGTGGCTGAAGGGAAGCGACTTCCGGAAACTGTCCAGTCCAACTTCCAGCAACCCACAGGTTTATGCATCAAAACCCAAATATTCAAATTGGAGACTTCTTCATTCATCATTGCTCACTTATGTATCCCTTTATTCAACAAAACAGAAGTACTTTTTTAAAAATGTGTTGTTGTAGTAAGATGTACATGACAAAAATTTTCCATTTTAGCTGTTTTTATGCTTATAATTCAGCTACATTGATTGTTCATGATGCTGTGTAACTAGCACCATTATTGCTTTCCAGAAGTTATTTATCACCCCAAACAGAAAAGCAGTGCACTTTCAGCAGTAACATCCCATTCCCCCTTCCTCCAGACACTAGAAGCCACCAACAAACTTGTCACTACTCATTTACTTATTCCAAATATTTCATATAAATGGAAATATTCAGTAGTTGTCTTTCTTAAAAAAATCATTATTAATTTTTTATTTGAGTGAAAGTTTCATAAATCACATTGGTCCGTCATTCTATCATTCATTCACATTTGTATGAACATATAGACCTGAGACACAAAGTGAGATCTGTACACTGATGTTCATAGCAGCATCATTCACAATAGTAATAATAATAAATGCTGTGTAACGTGGGAAGACTAGAGAGCTAGAAGTAGTTGTCTTTTTAATCTGATTTATAACACAGAACATAATGTTTTCAAAGATTATCCATGTGATGGCATGTATCCGAATGTGTCTTTCTGACACATTGAAGGCTAAATATTGTTCTGTAATGTGGTTATGTCAAGAAGACAGAGATTCTCACCACTGGACCAATTGCTAGCATCAGGATGGATGGCGAAGAGATTAAGATTGTTCACAGCTTCAGTTTGCTCGGCTCCATGGTCAACACTCTTGGCACCAGCAGCCAGGAAATCAAAAAACATACTGCGATAGGAAAGTCTGCTGTTAGGGACCTCTCTAAAGTACTCAAGAGCAACGGTGTCTCTCTGGAGACTAAGGTGCGCCTGATACAGGCCATGGTCTTTGCAATCACTTGTTATGCATCAGAGATTTGGACAATGACTAGGGAGGACAGAAGGAGAATTGATGCCTTTGAGCTGTGGTGCTGGAGAAGAGTATGGAATGTACCATGGACTGCCAGGAAAACAAACAGATTCATCTTGGAGAGGATTAAACCAGGCTACTCCTTGGAGGAAAGGATTCTGGGGCCTCGTCTGACATACTTTGGACATGTTGTGAGGAGAGACAGGTCCTTGGAGAGGGACATCATGCTTGGGAGGGTGGAGGGACAGCGCAGGAGGGGAAGATCCTCTTTGAGGTGGATTGATTCAGTGACTGGGGTAATCGGAATGGGTGTGTCAGAGGCAATGCGATTGGCACAGGATAGAGCAAGGTTTAGAGCTGTTGTACATAGGGTCGCTATGAGTCACAAACGACTTGATGGCACACAACAACTACAACAACAAACAATGTGGTTATACTGTTCTCTGTTTATCTACTTACTTATTGATGGGGCATTGAGTTGTTTTCACCTTTTGGCTTGTATGAACCATTCTATGATGATAAATAAGCATTTTTTTGTATGCCAAACATTCATAAATAACTTCATGATACAAAAACTGACCTCAAAGAGAAGACAGAACCATCTCTTCCCAAATACTCTCCTTGGGGATGGAGAAATCTTGATGATGGTGCCAAATAGGGCAAGATTCCGATCTATTGTTTGTAGAGTCTTGATGGCACCCAACAAGAATAGCACATCTAAGAAGAATACTTGTTAGTGTGTAAAATAATCATTCTATTTGAAAATAAGAAGAGTCTGTGGTCAAATAAACTGGAAAAACTTTAAGTTAAAGAAAGCTAAACAGTTCATTTTAGGATTTCTCACAGCTGTGTGTTGAAACATATTACGGCATTTCTCAGTTTATCTGAACACAAAGCTCTATGTGAACAAGTAGTTATATACACAGTGATTAGATAAGTGATACAGGGCCAAAGAGAAGTAAAAAGATCACCTGGATTTGTGGGTTCAAGAAAGGCTCCTGAGGGGAAGCACTAGCAGAACTGGGGCTTTAACATTTAAAGGCCAGCTGAATAAGGGGAAAGTAAGTAAAGTCTTTGCAAAGGCAAAGAGATGTGAAAATGGTGAGCTTCCTTAATATTTGGTGGGCAATTGAGAATGCCAGGATATAGGACAAAGATAGAAAAGCCCTTTGGAGCTAGGTTATGTTTCTACTTAAAACTATGAGTCTGGAAGTCTACATTCTACTGGCTTCTGCTAACTCCTCTCTGTTTTTTCTCTCCGATTGCTGCTCTCCAAACTTCAGGACTCATGATTTGTTTGTCTGTTCTTTAACCAACAGGTATTTCATCCCCAACAAGTATAAACACACACACAGACTTATACCTGCAGTCCTGTATAGGGCAACGTTTAAAAATTATTAGTTCTAAAAATGCTACCACATTTTCTTTGAAAAGCTCTGTGCCCCCCAAGAGCTCATAGATTTGACCAGAATCGCTCGTGGGAAGTAATGTCAATGGAGGCAATGTGCTAAGGAGAGAAGTTGCCTTTCTCACTACACCTGCCATTTGTTGGGCACAGTGACCTGGTAACCACAGCAATGGGCTCAAGTGTATCAGAGATAATGAGGATGACACAGGGTAAGACAGGGTATTCAAATCTGTTGTTCATAAGATCACTCTGAGGCATACTCCACTCGACAGCACCTAACAACCCCACAATTCACTTTCCTTGAACTCTACCCATTTGAGTGGCAAAGATTAAATGGTTCAAACGTCTGCCCAAAGCAGCAGATTTTGTTCCTTGTAAACCCAGATCATGTTCCTTCTCATACCAGAAGCAGCTCATCCGTTTGCTTTTAGGTAAAATGGAGAAAAGAACAACAGGAGGAAGTGAAGCTGTGTATCTGCAGAGGAACTTCAGAGCTCCAGAGAGAGCTGAGCAGGCCTTCTAGAAAGTTCTGTGTGTCTGCACAGAAGTTTCGGAGCTCCAGAGAGAGCTGGGGAGGCATTCTAGAAGGTTCTGGGGTTTGTTTGCACTATAGAAAGGGAAGAGTGCATGTAATATCTGAAGAATAAGATGTGAATATTATTTCTCCTTTATTTGCTTTAATAGTTTGCCATACCGCATTCACTTTTGGTTGCTGTGAGGCTGAACACCGTGACACTGGTGTGTCAAATGCATTCATGATTGGCTACCTAATGTGGACAGAGAGTTGAGTGGAGCTCCCCAATTAAAACACGCTTGGAAGGAGGAGTGGCATCCACTTCCATAATAGCTTGCCTCCGGAAACCCTATGAACCTGGAGAGAGGATGAAAGGCACCCAAGCATCAAGGACTCTCCTTCATAGGGTTGCTATGAGTCGCCTGCGACTCCACTGCATTTAACAACAACAAACAACAGTTTGTCCAAAACAGTGAATAATTTTTTTTCTTTTTAAAAATTGAACCCTACTAAAACCAAGGACTATAAACTTCATTAAAGAAAAACTTGGTCCTAATCCAGGACATAAACAGTCTTCCAAGTATCCTGAAAAATCTACAACAAGGAGAAGATAAAATAGATAAATGGGACCTTCTAAGAATCAAATCCCTATGCACATCCAAAAACTTCTCCAACAGGGTAAAAAGGGAAGCCACCGACTGGGAAAAAGTGTTTGGTAATGACATGTCAGATAAGGGACTTATATCTAGAATTTATAAAATACTTGAGCACCACAACAAGATAAAGGTAAATAATCCAGTTGAAAAATGGGCACAGGATATGAATAGACACTTCACCAAAGAAGACATTCAGATGGCCAACAAACACATGAAGAAATGTTTAAAATCCCTAGCTTTAAGAGAGATGCAAATCAAAACAACTATGAGATATCATCTCACCCCAGTCAGAATAGCAAAATTTAACAGAACAGCAAACAACAAATGTTGGTGAGGTTGTGGAGAAACTGGAATCCTTATTCACTGTTGGTGGGAGTGTAAAATGGTGCAACCTCTGTGGAAGGCAGTATGGCACTTTCTCAAAAAGTTTCAAATAGAGATACCATTTGACCCAGCAATTCCACTACTGGGAATATACCCCAAGAGACCATAACTGACATCCAAGCAGATATATGCACACCAATGTTTATCGCAGCTCTGTTCACAATAGCAAGGAGTTGGAAACAACCTAGGTGCCCATCAACAAACGAATGGATAGAGAAGCTGTGGTATATTCACACAATGGAATACTATGCTGCATTGAAAAACAAGGAACTTATTCAATATTATCCAAAATGGGTGAACCTGGAGGACATTATGCTGAGTGAAATATCTCAGTAGCAAAAGGACAAATATTGCATGGTGCCACTGCTATAAAATGGGACTGATATCAGGGTGGGGGTAAGACTGAGAAAAACTGGATAAATTGTGTATACTGGACTGAAACAGATGAGGGACTGAATAATTTAAAAGCGATGTATGATAGGATATTATGGTTATCACAAGAGTCCACAATTAAGGTTGCATAGTGGAATGTACTTGGGGCAGTGGGAGGGGTGCAGGGGGATTGTGTACCAGGGAGGGAGTCTTTCTTTTACTTTTGAAAGAGACGAGAGAACTGGGGGGTGGGGGAAGAGGGCTGGGCGGGTAGAGAAGTGCAGCAATGAATGAATGGAAATCCAAATTCTCTGTAAATGTTCATTAAAATTATTTTTAAAAAATTGAACCCTATATCCTCAAATTCTTGATTCATGATGCAAATAACACAGTAATAATTAACACAGTAAATAACACAGTAATAATTGTGGGGGAACACCTTTGTAACACTGACAGGGATGTGATTTTATCCTATTTTTCTGACTCAGTTCTGATTCATCACGAATGTATTTTTCCCCTCCTTTGTTAATATTTTATGAAGTGAAACAAAATCTTTCAGGAGGCAGCCTAGTGGCAGCTCAGATCCTTGCTGGTTTTGATGTGCCTTTGCACAAAGAAGGTAATTGCTGGAAAAATAATGAGGGTCATCATTTCTTTGTGGAGATCCTATCAATTAAGCCTGCTTATGGTGCCTCTAGGAAGGAAGTGGACATACTGTCAGATCTAAAATAAGGTCAGAGTGACTTCATTCCACCCGAGTCCAGGAGATGCATGGATCAGCTCTCCATAACTCATGACACTTTTTTCGCATTTTGGATTGGACTGCACGCCGGTGTCATCTTAACCACACCTATTCGTTTACTCTCTATTGATCTGTTTGCTTCATTGCACATCACTCAGGAGAGGACAAGCTTGAGGCACTTTGATCTTTTTTTTTAAACTATTGTCTTTAAGCTCTGCTAGATCTTCTCTGACCTTGGATGACTTGCCAGCCTTCCAGCCACTTCCAGGTATTAAAGAATAGACTGATGTTAAAGGATTAAGTTCCATTAAGTCAGAATCCCAGTGTTTCATCCAACTCAACTCCTTTCCCAGACCACAGAGCTGCAGAAGGGAAAGGGGGTGGTGCTGGGCTCCACTTTACTCTTCTCTCTTCCCTCTTCACTCACTGTGCTGTCTGTGACACCTCCAGAGTTGAGGAAAGAGTAGTTGATGGGGGAAGGAACATAGAGGCAAGGAGCAGGAATAAGACCCAGTCTGCTGTTTCATCTGATGCTCTTCACACTGTAGATGGCCATCTGCTGGATAACAGCCAATGGAGAATCACGCTTTGTCTTTTCCAGCCAGACATGATGCACTTTTTGACAGAACACCTATGGATTCCTATATTAAGCTGTGGAGTTAACTGTCCACAATTAATAGAGATCTTGTACATAACAGAGCAAAATACTGCCCAGTCTTGCACCATCCCCAGGATCAGATCAAGTGCTGGGACTGATAGGGTTTCCCCTGGCTACTTTTCAGACCTGGGTTGACAGGCTTCTCTTCTAGTATATCTCAGACTAGAAGCTCCACTCAGACCTGCTTAGCATCATAGCAGCATGCATATCTCTGTATTAGACTGTGAAGTGGTGCCTGTGTTTGAGGTGCATTGGTGGGAATTGAGCCACGGTCTCCCACAGATGAAGGTGAACCACTACTGACCTCTTATGAATTCCTTTTAGCTTCTATTTTCAGGAGGTCTAAGTCCAAAGCAAATGAGATAAATGTTCACCATCCTTGCCTCTAACATCCTTGCACTCTGGTTACACTTCCTTCAGGACAGATTTGTTTGTTCTTTTGACAGTCCACAGGATATTCAATACTCTTTCCTAGCACCACAATTCAGTCATTTATCCTTTTCCAGTCTTCCTTAATCATTGTTCAAGTTTCAGGTGCATACGAGATGATTGAAAATATGAGGGTCTGGGTCAGGCACACCTTAATCTTAACTGAAATCGATGTTGTTGAGTTGTGGTGTTGGAGAAGAGTGACAAATATCCCATGGACTGCCCAAAGAACAGACAGGTCTTAAATAAACTGCAACCTGAGGGCTCCTTAGAGACAAAGATGAAGCATCACACTTTGGACATGTTGCTAGGAGAAGTTATTCCTGGGAAAGGGACATCATGCTTGGAAAGGTGGAGGCTCAGTGAAAGAGAGGAAGACCCTCAATGCGATGGATTGACATGATGACTGTGGCAACGGGCTTAGGTAAGTCAGAAATAAAGAGGATGGCACAGGATAGAACGGGGTTCAGATCAGCTGTTCATAGAGTCGCTATGAGTCTTATTCAGCTCGGTAGCCCCTAATAACGACCACCACTGTGCCCTTTAGAATTTTGGGGATGTTCTTAATAGCAGATTTCCCTAGTGCAACCCATCTTTTGATTTCTTTTCTGTTGCTACCATGAGTGTTGATTGTAAATCCCCACCAAAAATCAATCCTGACAACTTTAGTCTTTAGATGGGGACATCTATCATGATATTGCCTATGGATTCAGTGGTGAAGATTCTTGTTTTCTTGATGTTGAGATGTAAGTCATACTGAAGTCACCACTTTTTGGTCTAGGACATGCAGTGGTTAAGTACTGAGTTATGAACAGAAAGGCCATGGTTTGACTACACCAGCCAGTGAAGGAGAAAGATGTGGCATTTGGCTTCCCTAAAGAGTACAGACTTAGAGACCTTACAGGGCAGGTCAACTCTGACCTGTGCAGTTGCTAGGAATCAGTTTTGACTTTGTTTTGGTCACCTCTTTAGAAGTCTTACTTGGCACGAACTTTTTAAGCACTTGACTACTAACCAGAAGCATAGCAGTTAGAACCCACCCAGGGGATTCTCAGAAGATAGACCTAGTGATCTACTTCCCAAAGTCACAACCTTAAAAATCCCATGGAAACTAATTCTTCTCTGAAATACACGGTGCCACCATCCGCTGGAGCAGACACAGTAGCAACTAGCTCATTGTTTTTGTTATCACTTGTTACCAATTGTTCTCACTCTTGGGGTCTCAGCAGGCACTTGAAGTTATAGGTGATGTCCATGTAGGCTGACATACACATTGAAAGCTGTTTAAAGAGTATACCGTAAAAGCCATCCAAACCCCTAGAATTTCGAGTTATAAAAGCAATGCCAGCTTCATGGACTGGTACAGCAGGCATGACAACTTGCCGACTTTTAGTGCTGTCTCCCCGCAATGGCAGCAGATCAATGGATGCTTCCATCTGGCGTAATATGTTCCTCCAGACTAAGTGTTCCCCTTACCGGAGAGACAGCTTGTCCAGACAGCCCGGGGCATGGACACAGACATCACAACCAGAGTACAAACGTGGCCAATGGCGCTGAATCACAGCTGAGTCAAAGGAAGCCTTTGGTATGTGTCCAAGCCAAGGGCAATTTTTACAAAATGCTGGTTAGCCAGACTATTTGAAAAGACCAGGGGATGCCCTCAGAGTTCTTCTCCTAATCTGAGAGAAAATGGCTGGCTATCAGAGTTCTTTAATTCTGAATGAACAGTCTAGGAAATACAGAGGCTGCTGTAGAGGAACAAGGTAGCTTCCTTCAGAGGCAGGTTTACAGACCATCTGAAGGCTTTATCCCAGAAGGGGTCTGGGGTTCGGCTGGCATGACCACGTTGTTGTTGTTGTTGTTGTTGTTGTTATGTGCCATCGAGTCGTTTGCGACTCATAGCGACCCTATGTACAAGAGTTCTACCCTGTGCCAACCTAGCCATCTCAAATGCACGTATTCCCACCACTCCACTCACAGAATCAATCCATCTCATCGAGGGTCTTCCTCTCCTTTGCCGCCCCTCCACTCTGCCAAACATGATGTCCCTCTCCAAGGACCAGTCCCTCCTTGCAACATGCCCAGAGTATGTCAGACGAAGCTTCAGAATCCTTGATTCCAGGGAACATTCTGGCTTCACCCTCTCCAGGACAAACCTGTTTGTTCTCCTAACAGTCCATGGTATATTCAACACTCTTCTCCAGCACCACAGCTTAAAGGCATAAATTCTCTAGCAACCCTATTTACTGTCCAACTCTCTGATGCATAGCACGTAATTGTGAAGACTATAGCCCAGATCAGGCGCACCTTAGTCTCCAGCCTGACGTCGTTGCTCTTCAGTACTCTTGAGAGGTCCCTCACAGCTGACTTTCCCAATGGAATTCATCTCTTGATTTCCTGACTGCTGTTACCAAGAGTGTTGATTGTGGAGCCAAGCAAACTAAAACTGTTAACTATCTCAATCTCTTCAACCATCCATACTGATGCTGCCAGTTGGCCCAGTGGTGAGAATCTTTGTTTTCTTGATGTTGAGCTTCAATCCATATAGGAGGCTGCAGTCCTTGACCTTCGGCAGCAAGCGCTTCAGGTCCTCCTCAGTTTCAGCAAGCAGGGTTGTGTCATCTGTGTAACACAGGTTGTTGATGACTCTCCCACCAATCCTGATGCCACATTCCTCTTTGTACAGCCCAGCATCTCGGATGATCTGTTCTGCATAGGTTTTTCTTTTTTAACACATTTCTTTTCCTAAAACTGCAGCTCTTTGCACAGTAAATGCAGAATTAGAGAATACCAGACAGACTTCCTTTCAAAAAATGGCAAAACAGTACAGCTATTAGGGTGCTAGAGGTAACAGTTTTGAAGCACTGTCTCACATACTTTGGGCATGTCACAGGAGTCCTTGGAGATGAGCATCATGCTTGGAGAAGGGCATCATGTTTGGAAGGATAGAGGGTCTGCCAGAGGAGGAAAACCCTGGATGAAAACGACAATCCTACCAAATGCAAGTTACACGTTCAATTGCAATCCCAATACAAATACAAATACTATTCTTTAATGAGATGAAAAAGACAATCTCCAGTTTCATTTGGAATGTAAAGAGACCCAGAATAAGCAAAG
>NW_006399891.1:5203461-5239403 GCF_000299155.1 Elephantulus edwardii | reverse complement strand
TGAGATTGGCACAGGATAGAGCAGGGTTTAGGGCTGTTGTACATAGGGTCGCTATGAGTCGCAAACGACTCGACGGCACATAACAACAACAACCTACGGTCAACTGATTTTTTTTTAACAAGGAAATTACATCAGTAAAGTGGGGAAACAACAGCCTTTTTAACAAATTTGTTGTTATTGTTAAGTGTCGTCGAGTCATAGACTCAAACATTTGTGTAACTTTCATCGTTTTCTCCAAGTTCATAGAGATTCTGTAGGCAAACTCTATCAGAAGTAGATGGCACTCCTGCTTCCAAGCTTATTTTAATCAGGGAGCTCCACCAAACACTGTCCACCATGGGTAACCTTTATCACATTTGACACATCAGTGTCACAGTGTTTAGCATCACAACAACCATGAGTTACCTCTGTACAGCAAATGGACAGACCAATGCTATGCCACTTAGAAGAATTTTTGACCAAAAACAATTAAAACCAGGCCTAAGGGCTGCAGATTATAATCACCCACCTTTGGCTCAGTAGCATAACTTTCTACCCACTAGGCCAACAGAGCTCTATGTTGTTGCTGTTGTTATTGTTGTTGTTGTTAAGTGCCACCAAGTCATAGACGACTCCTAGTGACCCTATGAATGAAAGACCTGAGCACTTGTATAACTTTCATTGTTTCTCCAAGTTCATATTTCTTGAGGCACACTATTTTGGAAATGGATGCCACTCCTGCTTCCAACCTGTTTTAACAAATGGTGTTGGCAAAATCGGACAACCAGCTGCAGAAAACTCAAATAAGATCCACATCTCACACCATACACAAAAACCAACTCAAAGTGAATGAAGGACATAGGAATAAATCCAAGGACTATATACTTCATTAGAGAAAAGCTTGGAAGAACCCTAGAAGCCCTAATCCACAACATGTACGTTCCCTTTCTAGTCATTGCCATGAAGTCAGAACTGACTCAGAGCTGAGCCTCCAGGGGGTCTTCTTCAGGCAGCTTTAAGTAGCCCAGGGGGAGACTGCCTGTCTGGTGTCTATGAAGTTCCTGATGGATCTGAAATGCCAGAGAGGTGCTGCCTTTGGGCCAGCAGCACAACACCCTACAGACTACCCACCGGAAGGGTAAAATGTCACCAGCACCAGCCCTAACTGTTGGCTTTTTGCTTTTTGGTAAAACATTTCATATTTTTGATGGGCAAGGCCCAATGGTGATTAATTTTATGAAACATAATGTATGAGAACAATTGTATGAAACACAATGCAAATGAAGCATAGTGTGAAATACAATGTACATCAACTTTGTAAACAAACCAATTATATATATACACACACACATATACATACATATATACAACACACTCACATATACATACACATCTATCTATCATCTATCTATCTATCTATCTATCTATCTATCTATCTATCTATCCACATGCAGGTATTTTCTCCTAGTCTTCCTTACTATATATTTGTTTAAAAGCAGTAGCATCAGCAGTAGGGGGGGAGGGTGTGTGGTCCACACTGGGTCACATTGTCAAGAAGAGGTGACACCCAAATGGTTATCCGTACAATTTTTGAGCAGTAATTCAATAAAAATGTAATGCTTTTCTAATAAAATGTCCCTGTCATTAGCTATAATAAAAACATTTTTAGAAGCCTCACTTATAAAAGTTTTATATTTTTTATATTGAATATAAGTCATATTCAATATAACTACAAGGCAAAACCTCTATGCTAATTTACTTTTTGTACCATTTAAATGGTGAAGAGATTGAAGTTGTCAATGATTTATATTTACTTAGATCCTTTTTTTGCAGAGCAGCCTGTACTTGATGGCACTCTCAGCCTGGGCTGACTGTCAGTCTTCCAGCTTAGCCCGCTGGGATGGGTCTGTCCTTTAAAAGTCCTTTTAGACCCCTTTGTGGTAATTCGTCCTCATGTTCTTCACTGCAATAATAAAGCAGTTCATGATGAACTACTTCCCCCCCCCACCCCTCCCTGCAGTGAACTCCTTTGTATTTCTCAGTCTGGGAAAACTTTGGCAACAGAAGGGTGAGGGGAGACAGCAGAATGTGGTCTGGTCTAGTGGTTGCATGTGAGCCTTGGTGTCAGCAGTCCTGGTCTTATTCCCAGAAGCCTTTCTGACTCACTTTGGGCAGGTCACATTGTGTTTGCTGGATGTTTTTGTGGATCAGAAATGTGATCGTGGCTCACTTGGCGCAGTATCAGCGACATGAGTGCTTAATGAGACCCTTAAACTGCAGATTCAAGGATTGAAATATTGTCCACACAGCAGGTGAGAATTCATTCCCTGAAGATGAGTTTAGAATGGAGTGGGGTGTGAGCAGTTTCCGAAGTCAGCAGTTACTGTGGGCCTGGGAAGAGGAGTGGACTGTCAAGTCACCCAGATTCACAGAGTGTCTCCCTGGATTCAGGGGCTGCGCCTCACCCTGGAAGAGTGATGCCCTCCTTGCCCTCCTCATGGCGCCAATTCTGGTCCTCCAGGAAGCAGACTCTCAGCTAGAATTAAGAGGGGGAATATTTATGGGAGAGATGACTGAAAAATAAGGGGAGGAGCAGCTGTAAGGATGAGTCCAGGACCAGATCACTCATGACCACTGTTCTAGAAGCCACAGCACTCTTAGGGTCCAGGAAAAATTACTTTAAAGTCAGGAGAAAAAATTAATAATGCTGGTTTTGTTGTTATTGTGTGATGTAGAGTCAGATTTTTATTCATAATGACCCCCATGCGACAGAGTCCAACTGCTGTATAGCATTTCTAGAATGTTGTCATTAGTTGCCATGGAGTCCATGTCAACTCAAAGCGAGTCTATGAACCACAGGTCTGAACCTTGCCCCATCCTACACCGTCCACATTGAGTCTCTGATATGTTTAAGCCCGCTGTGATGGTCACTGTGAATCCAGCTCCTGGAGAATCTTCCTCTCTTTCTGTGACCCTCTATCTTTCCCAGCATGAAGTCTTTATCTAAGGACTTCTCCCTCTGGACAACACGCCCAAAGGATGTGCGTCAAGTTTCACCATCCTTGCCTCAAAGGAGCACTCTGATTCTACTTCCTCCACAACAGACATGTTGGCTCTTTTGGCAAGTCCGTGGGGTATCTAGTACTCTTCTCCAACACAATTCAATAGCATCAACTCTTTTTCTTTCATCCTTACTCACTGTCCAACTTCCAGATGTCTAGGGAGCAAACAATTGAAGAATTTGATGCCTTTGGAGAAGAGTCTTAAACATACCATGGACTGCCAGGTCAGTCTTGGAGAGGGTGAAACCAAGTGTCTCCTTAGAGGCAAGGATTTTGAAGTTCCAGCTCACATACATGGCACGTGGCCAGAAGGGACCGGTCCTTGTAGAAGAACATCATGCTCGGAAGGGTGGAGGGACAGCACAGGAGAGGAAGACCCCCCCCCCCATAAGATAGATTGACAGGGTGACTTGAGCAATGGAGTTAGGTACATCAGTCAGTGAGACTGGCTCACGACAGGGCCAAGTTTAGAGCTTTTTTTTTGGTAAATAAAATTTTTATTTTATGCTTGTTCACTTACAAAATTCATATGCATTGTTTTTCACACTGGATCTTTCAGAGCTATTGAGCTATTATACATAGGGTCATTATGAGTTATGGGTGACTCGATGGCACATAACAACAGCAGGGAGCAACTGAAAAAAAAGCATAGCTTGGCTCTGGCTTTAAAAAGACATCGTTGCTTCTAGAATAGTTTCACAATAATGACTATATCACACTAAATCTAGCCTGGATTATATCATCTTTGTACAAATGAAGGCATAAAAGAATTTTTAGTAGGTGTTTATGGAGAACAGGCCCCTGATGGCAAAGGTGCCCAAGGCCCATGGAAGTTATAACAAGGCCCTGCATAAGGAGAGCCTTCTGCAGAGGGCGTAAACCTAACACTTGTGAAGAGAGGCTGGGGTGGCGGCCAGTTGCTGGCGAGTCCCAAGCCAGGTGGAATGCATGTGTTCTACAGGCCTGGAGGTGCAGCCCAGCCTGGTGTGGCCCTGGATGAACATGGCTGCAGATCTGAAACTGAGGCAGCTGGAGGCTGTTGGGTAATGCGATCTCTTGCAGGAGATTGAGTGGTCAGTCAGCCTCTATGGCCCCTATAAGGAGATCCTGAGAGCAGCTAACAAAGCATCAAAGCTCTCCTCCACTAGTCACCCTGGAGGAAAGATCTTACAGCGCACTTCCTGTTTCCTTCATCGGCCTTAAAGACTTCATCTCTACCTTGACATGCACATGAGTTCTCAGAGAACAGAGAAGTAAATGCTGGTTCTCTGTTACTAGCTGAGTTAGAGGAAGCCTTTGTGTGTGGTCAAGCCTAAAACAATCTTTGGAGAATACTGGTTAGCCAGACTGTTGGAAAGAAAAGTATAAGAACTTCTGGAAAACTCTTTCCCTAACCTAGGGGATTCTATTGAGTATTCCAGTTGTTAGTGGCTGGCCTAGTGGGCATTCAAGTTTAGATTAAGGAAGGCTTCCTTTAAGTCTGTTCCATCTGACCAACATTCTGACTGATTCTTCCTTTTTTTTTTTTATTCTTCCCTTTGACGTCCCTTTTCAGAAGGTGCAAAGTTTGAGCTCACCAGCTCCACCTTGTTTGAGGATATTTCTTTTCTTTTGTGCACACAGAGTTTAAATGATGGACTGGAAGAGGAGAGGTAGGGTTATCATTTTTAAATTGATGGATGGTGGTACAAAAGCCTGAATCTGGAGGGTCCATAAGAAGAGTTGATGCAATGGGCTAGATGTCATCAACTGTGACAGAGACCGGTGGCTGGCTCAGTGGTGGGAGGGAAACACAGATCTAGCCAAAGGGCCATGGCACTGTGCAGCCCACTAATTACCACTATAAGGTTCTCTGTTTTTTCCTCAAGAGAAATTTAATTCCTTCTCTTCATTGGTGATAAAATAGAATTTCAAATACTTATTCATCATTCTTTTCCCCAATCCCAAAGGACTTCCTGTCCTTGACGTAGTTGGTTTGTCTGAGCCTCTGAGATGATGATCTGTTTATTGACAGTTGCATGGAATTTCTGAGTGATACAAATGGTGAAAGAGTGTGGCTACTAATCAGAAAGTTAGAGGTTCAAGTCTATCCTGGGACACTTCCATAGGAAGACCTGGTGATTTGCTTCTGAAAAATCAGCCATTGAAAAACCATGTGGAGGACAGTTCTCAGACACACAGAGGGGGGGTCTCTACCAGAGTTGATTTGTTTGGGGGTCATTCACGGTTATCTGAGTCCAAGAGATGACAAGAGAAATGACATCTAAACCAGAGAAAGTATTAGAATGGTTGAACAATTTGCTACTGGGAGGAAGTAAACCTTGATCAGTCCAGGTGAGGATCTTGCTTCTATGTGCTGTAAAGAAACCATTTGTTGAAGACCTACCACATGCTAGGCAGGGTATGAAGCTTATATTACATATTTAGTGTATGAACAAATATGGCCTCCATAATTGTCTACTGCTGTTTTTGCTAAGTGGAAATGAATTCTTATTAACCAGGCATCACGTAATAAAAACAAAGATATTAAACTCTAATTGTTCTAAGCCTATAAATAGAAAGGACATTCTATTGAAGCTTCATTGCATAGCACTTTTCTGTTACTGCAACTCAAATAAATTGACAGAGCATTGTTAATAATTAGAATGACCATGTATGCAGAACAAACTCATTATCTGCATAACTTTATTGGGCAATTATAACAAAGCCAGGCATAGTCTCTCCTACTACTTATACTTATTCGATGGGGGAGCTCTAAGTGGCCTAGTGGTAAGAAGCTGCACTGCAATTCCAAAGGCACACAGTTCAAATGCACCAGCAGCTCCACAGTAGAACAGTAGGTCATCTCCTCCTATGTGATTAACTGCCTCTGAAAATCCATTGGAGGGTCAGCTATGATTCAGTTCTGACTCGACAACAAACAACAACAGCAACTCATTCCATGAGGAATTTGAGTCTCAAACTTGGAAGTTCAGGAAATTGAGGCCCAAAGAAAATCAGTAACTTTTTCAAGGTTGTAGGACTAATAAAAGATGCAACAAAACTCCGTTCTGTCCAATGACAAAACTCAGGCTTTCCTCAAGCTGGCACATCACTTCCCCCGTTCCCCACGGGAAGCCCTTATGCTGTTTCTCTGTGTGATTCTTTCAGGCCACTACATGTACGTGGACTCGGTCTACGTGAAGCACTTCCAGGAGGTGGCTCAGCTCATCTCCCCGATGACCACGGCCCCCATGTCTGGCTGCCTGTCGTTTTATTACCAGCTGCAGCAGGGGAATGACAATGTCTTTTCCCTTTACACACGGGATGTGACCGGCCTTTATGAGGAGATCTGGAAAATGAGCAGTCCAGTGAGCCCAGGCTGGAACCTCGCTGAGGTGGAGTTCAGTGCCCCTTACCCCATGGAGGTAGGTGAGCCTGGAGGGCCAACCCTGACTGCCCTGGAGGGACACCTGCCGGCCACACACATGAAGATCAAGAGACTCTACACAAGTATCACTGTTATTGTTATATGCGGTCATGTCAACGACAACTTATACGACACTGTGAACAACACATCTGAACCTTGCCCTCTCCTGAGCCATCCTATGATGGCTGATATGCTCAAGCCCACTGTCAGTCATTGAGTCAATGCATCTTGTTGAGAATCTTCCTCTCTTTCTCTGTCCCTCCACTTTACCCAGCTTTATGCCCATAATTGACCCTCCTGATAAAATACCCAAGACATGTGAGATGGAGTTTCATCATCCTTGGTCCTAAGGACGAGGCAAATCCTCCAGCACAGATGAGCTGGGTTTTTTGAAGTCCTTGAGGTTTTCAGTACCCTTCTCCAAAACCACAAGTCATAGGCATCGATTGTCTTCAGTAATCCTTATTCATTGTTCAACTTTTAGATGCATAAGATACAATTTAAAAGACCACGCTTCAATCAGGTGCACCTTAGTCTTTAAAATGGCACTGTTGCGCTTTAGTACTTTGGCAAGGTCCTTGTTTTCCACTGTTCTCAGTATTAACCTTTCTTTTCTTTCCATGGTCCACTCACCTTTGCTTCCTCCTCTAAACCCCCTTTCTCCTTTATAACTTCATTTTCTAACAAAAGAGGACTTCAGTAATATGAACAAGTCAGTTAAACACAAATTCCCACTGCCAATGAGGTAATTGAATCCATTCTGACACACAGGGACCCTGTAGGACAGGACAGAATTATCCCACAGAGTCACCCCAGCTGTGACTCTGTACAGAAGCAGCTTGTGGCATCGCTCTCCTGTGGAGCAGGGTGGCTGCTGGATTCGGCTACCTGGTTAGCAGCTGAATAACCACTGTGCCATCAGGGCTCCTTAAAAGTCAACCCCTGATTACAGAACAGGGGTGGGAGGGAGAATGTGCCCAGATGTTGGGAGTATTTGTATTTCAGACACATTCTCTATCTGAACCTTGTATAGTGGTCATGGCCTGTTGAAAAGAGACCAGCATCTTCTGAGGGAAACTCATTCCTGAGTTTCCATTCCTTAAAAGCAGTTTTGGAGGCTTCTCCTACGTAAAAGAATTGTCTTTCTAGAAGAAGAAAAAACACAACCCACCAAATTACTTGTTTCCCTCTTTCCCCTTTTATGGTACAAATGATTTCACAAAGTCAGAAACAAAGTTCTCTTATTGCCCTGCTTAGAACCAAAGCCTGCTGTCTTAATTTTCAAATGTTAGTTACACAAATGATAAATGATAAGTGCAGGAGAATTAGAAATTTCAGGGATGCTAAAATGCTTTAATCCAACTCCAGACGTAGCTGGAGGGAAACTAGCAATTTTATCCTCACAGTCTTTTTTAAAAAAAATTTCCAAATCTTTATTAAGTTTCCTTTTTAAAAATTTTATTTATTTTATTGTCTTTGAAAATGTGCACAACAAAGTATCCACCAAGCCAGTGGTAGTGTGTGTATAATCCAGTGTCATCAAGGTATGTGGCCATTCTCACTTTCCTATTTGAAATTGTTTTTCCTCCATTAACATAAGGTCATTGTCTTCTAAGGTTCCTGTCGAATTGCTCGAGTTACTGTCTTGCCGACTTTTTTCTAAGCATGTAGAGCAATACACGTCGTTGTTGTTGTTGTTGTCATCGTCATCGTCGTCATTCAGTGCCGTTAAGTCAGAATCGACCCATAGCTGACCTCCAGCAGATTTTCAGAGGTAATAAATCACATGGAAAGGGACTGCTCATCTTTCTCCCACAAATCAGTGGTAGGAAGTGACGATATTAGCAAGCGAACAGCTAACAGAGAAGATAAGACAGAAAACTTTCAAATCATTGATTCCTGCTGCTTTTGCACGTGCACACCCCCCCCCACCCCCACACACACACAAGCATAGCAAATGTTGTTAGCAGCAATAATGTCACCAAACCCGTCAGCATGTCCCCCATCAGGCCCATTGCTGAGGACAAGGTAAAATAGCATATACTAATGGAGTTGTAGGCTTACATTAGATAATACAAGTAAAGTGCTTACTACTATTTCTGGCATAAAGTTACCTATATCTAGTGATGTATTCAATATTTACAAACAAACAGAAATTTAGGGGTGGTGCAAAGAGGTAACTCTCATTTCTAGCCAAAAATTTGGAGATATGAGTCCACTGAGAGGTGCCTTGGAAGAAAGGCTTGGCTTTCTGCTTCATAAAAACCAGCCCCTGTGCAGCCCTTAAAGCACAGAGTTCTACTTTGACATGCGGGGTCACCAAGAATCAGAATCAACTTGACAGCTGAGTTTCACTGACAATGATTCAACAGAGTAGATAACATTATCCCCACAAAAGAAATAGCAAAGGAGGAAACAGGGTCCAAGAAACTGAACATTTGTTTTTCTAGGCCACAAAGCTGCTTGATTGCCAGAGAGGTTAGGAAAGTTCTGATGGCTGTGTTTTAATGCTGATGGAGGAAGAGGTTCAGCTGTGTCTGGGGACCCCAGAAGACCGCCTGAATCAGTGGGAGCAACATGGTCGCTGCAGATTCGTAGATATAACTAGAGCCTTGGTTGCCACAATTGATTACCATCTCACACTTTACACATGGTGTGCTTTGCAGTTTCATCCCCAGTTCCCTTTAAAGTGCAAAAGAAGCAGATGACGACTATGGATGCTTTTCAGCGGTGCCATCTGCTCGCCTGATGTGGGACTGTGAAAAACACTGGAGTGGCTCTTGGATTCTGAGGCGCTCTCTTTACTGATGCTGTGCCTGCGGGGCCCTGACCTCCTTTGCAGCCTCCACCCAACAGCTCCAGAGAGAGAGCGCACTGCCTTTGCAGTCATTTCCTATCCCAAAGTCTAAGTGGACCATGTTTTGCTCTCGCGGTCAGTGGAAATTTTTCTGTGTCACAAAGAGGAAAAGAAGTGCACAGACCCTTTCCAAAAAGGTTTCGTCTATTAAAGTCAAGTGAGTCATGACTTGCACATAGTAACAGTATTTTGTATGCAAACTCCTTTCCTCCAAGTCTAAACTCCTCGACATTTATGTGAGTGAGACTTCCAGTAAATTTTATGAATCAAGACTTGAAAAGCTACAATTCTGGACACTGCTAAACCTCAACCCAAATCCTTTTGGTTCATGCATGTGTGATTTTGCTCTCATTGTCTGAAATCATTCCCTGGTATTATTTGTCCTCTCTGATTGCCAAGAGTATATTAGGAAGGGGTGCCCAGGAAAAGGAAAGGACAATGAATAAGGAAAACAAAAAAATTGATGCCTTTGAATTGTGATATATCTGGTGAAGAATGCTGACTATACCATGGCCTGCCAAAAGACCAAACAAATCTGTCTTGGAGGAAGTGGAGCCAGGTTGATCCTTAGAGGCAAGGATGATGAAACTTTACTCACATGCTTTGGGCATGTTGTCAGAAGGGGCCAGTCCTTGGCAAAAGAAAAGACATCCTGCTGAGAATGGTAGAAGGTCAGCAAGGGAAAGACTGGCTGACCCTGAATGAGACAGATTGACACATGACTTTAACAATGTGCTGGGGCATGTTGGGGGATGTGAAGATCAAGCAGGATAGGGGAAGGCTTTCATCTGTTGCTCAGAGTCCCTTTAAGTTTTAGTCCACTTAACAGCACCTAAAACAATTGCCAAGAAAACAACCTTATCCTGCAAGAATCAGTGCGTTTAGTGTCATCACATTCTCTGAGTATTTTTTTTTCATTTACATTGATTTGCATACAAGTTCATAGGCATTGTGTTTCACATTGCCCTCCATTCACATTGTGTTTGTACAATAATTCTCATTTATTTTGTTTTATAAAATCAATCACCATTAAACCATGTCATTCATTACCAGGTCTTTCTAGATCCCTGCCATATCTTTCCCAGTTCCTTTACCCTCTCCAGTTTTATTTTTAAAACATTTGAGATATTCTTGACACATTACCAAAGAAGACCCATACAAAGAAGATGCATTACCACATACACGACAATTAGCGTATTTTAATCAGAAAAATTACCCAGAGTCCACCTGTTGTATGAGATCAACTCTGTCATTAATTTTATTTTTTTATCAGTGAAGGAAATGTCATGATCTGTGTCCACTTGTCAACTTACTTTTCCCCTTTCCATATCCATACTTCTTCTCTTCACTCAAGTCCTTTCTCCTTTGCCAGAACCTTATTTTCATTTCAGAGAGTTGAAGTGTGAGCGGTCTATGAACTCCCATTGTTAAGCTGAAAGGAATCTTAGGCATAAGCTTGTCCACACTCTTTCCCAATCCACTGCCCAAAAATGAAGCAAGTGAAGTCTGGAGGAGAGGGGGGGATTTTTTTAAAGCTAATTAGTGACTGACTTTGGGTGTGAATCTCAGTAAAATTTGAGATGTCAGCCTGGTGGAAAAGGCACTAATATAGTTCATTTTCTAGGCAGTCAATTCTGAATGGACGCCCCTAGGTGGCTCACTTAGCTGCCACTTGAAAGGCTCAAGATTTGAGTCTACTCACAGGCATCTCAGAAAAAAGCCCTGGCCGTCCACTTCTGAGTAACCCGCCACTGAACCTTCCTATGCCGCACAGTTCATCTCTGACACCCATGAAGTTTCCGTGAGTTGGAATCATCTTGGTAGCAACTCGATACTTGTGAATCCTATGCTGGTGTTTTTTAGATACATGATCTGCTCAGTCATCCTACAAGATAGATGTCCAATATGCCTATTTTATAGATAAGGAAATCTAGGTCCCATGAAGCTTAGGTTAGCTCATTTGCCCAAGGTTACCTAGATAGAATGTGATGGGAATAGAATTGGAATTCTGGTATGTCTGCCTCTGTCTGAATCAATATTTTCTTCACAAGAGGTTGTAGACTAGAAACCTATGGGGCAATTCTAGCCCATAGTGATTTGCCTGGTTGCCATAGTGAGTTTTCACTTTATTGTTTTAATTTTGAATGGCCAATACCAAATCTATACATCCTGGTCCCCTTGACAGTTTGCTAGCTATGAAGGCGGGAGGCCTGAATTCCCACCAGACAGCAGCTGACAGAAGTTGAGTTGCCGTGACCCTTCAGGCAGGACTTGACCTCTCCACTTGGTCAGCCTGCCACCTTTCTGAACACATCATGTGCTGCCTGAGTCATGCATTCACGTGCTGGCCCCTGTGGGTGTATGAGTTTGCAATCCCCACTTAACACTGTATCTTAGTTTATCAATTCCTCCAAAGCACAGGTGAGTTGTTTTCTCAGCAGCAGCGCATGTTGCAATGACTGTGCCTGAGCCCTGTGGTTACAGGTAAGAGGTGGCCAGTTGATGGAGCTCAGAGTTAAAGTCTGTGGCAGGGAAAAGAACAGAACTATAGAGATTGAACTCTTTGATCCCGTACTCTTCCTAACCAATTAGATATGCTGGAACATGCAAAAATCCTCAAATTCCATCCAAACATTTTCTGGGATTAATTTGAGGTCTCAGTGTTATTATTTCTGACTACTGCAGAAGATCAAAGACTGTAGGCTTCACTATGGATTACATCCAAACATCAAGAAATAAAAAATCCTCACCACAGAACTGTTACCATTTGGTAACCATGTTACCATTAGGTAATGTCATTACAGATGGAGAAAAAGGTTGAATTTGTCAAGGATTTTTCATTGTCTTTGGATTCACAATCAATACTCAAGGTAACAGCAGTCAAGAAATCGAAAGACACGTTGCATTGGGGAAATCTGCTGTCAAGAACCTCTCCACAGTGTAGGAATGTCAATTTAAAGCTCTTAAAGGCACATCAGATCCAAGCCCTCGTCTTTTCAATTGTTTCCTCTCCATATGAAAGTTGAGCAATGAATAAGGTTGATAGAAGAAGAATCGATGCCTTTGAGTTGTGCGTTGGAGTACTGAATATCCATCCCATGGACTGACAAGAGAACAGGTCTTTCCTAGCAAAAGTGCAACCTTAGAGACAAGGAAAGTGAAATGCGCCTTAAAGACAAGACATCATGCTGGAAAAGGTGGAGGGTCAGAGAAAGAAAGGACGACCTTCAACAGATGGGCTGACAAAGTGGCTGTAGCGATGGACTCAACCAAATCAGAGGTTATGTGGATGGTGAAAGATAGGGCAGGGTTCAGATCTGTTGTTCACAGAGTCACTATGAATCAGAGTGGACTCAATGGCACCTACCAAGCACAAGAACTGCATCTTTGTTCAAAGCTTCACCTCAGATAACAGGGACTAAGAAGGGAAAGGGCCTCAGCAAGGCTTCATGCCCTACACATGGCAGCGGGGAGATCCTACCCAGCTTTCTTCACGTAGCTTTGTTGTCCTTTGGCACAGATTCTAATTCTAAATGATAATTCTTGAGTTCTGTAAGAAAGTGTCACAGGTACATTAGCTGACCCTCAAGGGGGAGAGAAAGCCCCCCACAAAATGGCACTTAGGGTTTAGTATTCATTAAAGAGGGCATTGTCGAAACTCCTTTATTTATTCACACGATTCTGTAAGAGCTTAGAGTCCTTGCATGGCTTGCCATAGACACGTCATTTTATATTGTGGGTTAGAACATTAAGCCTAACAGAAAATGCATAACCCATGACAAATCATCCTTTCCCTCTGCAGGTTATTTTTGAAGTTGCTTTCAATGGTCCCAAAGGAGGGTATGTTGCCCTGGATGATATTTCTTTTTCTCCTGTTCACTGCCAAAATCAGACAGGTAAGACTTCTGACTCTCTTCTTCTTCACATTTGGAATCATCCTTTCTCTCTAGATCCCTACAGTATGGTCTTGCTTTTATTACTTCTGATTTTCTCACCTTTCCCATTATCTCACACATCAGTAGTTATTTGACTGAATGGTCATTTTCCAGAAATACAGTTGGAATGTTTTGGCCATGTAGTGAACCTAATTCTTCCGAAACTGCAGGTTATTGTCTTGTGAAAAGGAGTTTTTAACTCTCTACATCCCAGGAAAGGAAAATAAATTACCCCACACTCTTTTTAATCTCATCTTTGTCTTTAAAGGACAATCCTGTCCATAGCTAGGTGGATGGGTGAGTTTAAAAGACTCTCAAAATCTACTCCATAGAATTATGAAACTGTTCTCAATTTCATGCATCCAAGTCTCAGAAATGGCTTTATTTTAAAGAATTTTAATATTTAGTACAAAATTACCACTGTGATGTTGTTACGTGCCAGACAGTTTAGGGTAAATACTACATGCTCTCAATTGAATTATTTTCTCTCTCAAACTGAATCGCAAGTTATATTATTTCATGAGGGTCAATGTTATCATTTTCATAAGACCAGTACTTGAAAAAGAGAGAAGACATATCTCCTCCTGGGAAATTAAATAACCAAACTGATCCAAAGTAAATTGGAAAACAAATGTCTTAAAATAAGAAGAAAGACAGGGTATTAAGGTTAACACAGATAAATGTAATTGGTCTTACCTTCTAGTCAATTTGTTTCCTTGGGCAACCCCAGAGACACACAGTGGCCATCAGGGATTGAAGCACGGAAGGAAATGTTTCACGTTGGCCTTTGTGGTTTGACTTTCACGAAAGATAGAGTTGGTCTCTGATTTAATTTCATTTCAAGTACATTCACTAAACAAAGGAATTGAGAAAAATAGTTTGGACTTAAGCAAAACTATTACTCTCACATCAAAGAGAAACCTCCTAGGCCTTCTCTACTTGTTTACTTTCAGAGACATGACCCATCTCTCTCTGGGACATATCTTTTCCCACAAAACTGTATTTACTTTCACCTTCAAAAAAAAGAGATAAGTCTATTATTTTGTTGATTAAATATTCTTTCCCCCTAATTCTAGTTAAAAAAACAGAACTAAACTGAGTTTATATATTTTCTGAGATGATTTATATAAATAAAGATTGCAACAGTCTTGATATGTGACAAAAGACAGAAACCAAAATTGATTTACGTCTCTAAATATGAAATGTTCATTAATCCCATCAATTAATATTTCAGCTTCTTTGTGATTAATTTTAGAAAGTTCCTTTTCTCCACACTAGGTGCCACTTCAAACTTTTGTGTTTTCGAGTTATCTAAGGGAAAGAGTATTATTTATTCAGTATCTCATTAAGGAGGGTAGGCTAAAGAGGCAGGTGGAATTGGAAACTGAGCCACTATAGTAATACTATTTTGAAATGCTCTCTTTTTAAAAAAGTACAGTCTATATCCAAGTTTTTTCCCCACTACACTCTGGTGACTTCATCAATAAAGATTTGCTTTGCTAACCCAAAGACCAGCAGTTCAAATCCACCAGCTGATCTGAGGGAGAAGGATGGGAAATCTTGTGTGACTTAAAGCCTCTGAAAACCCACTAAAGGGTCTGCTGAGTCCTTTCTGTGATATAACAATAACAACACTACTGGTGATTTGAATCTAAAAAGAAACTTTCCAGTAGAACAAACAACATTGTTCAAAGAGCTGGAGGCCCATCAGTCTGTAATATTCAGCCCATCACATAATGACCTTTCTTCTTCAGGAAGCTCCAGAGGTGCACATTTTTATAAAAATCCATATTGGTCTTCAGAATTTCCTACCACACTAACATGGCTTTAAAACGGTTCTTCCTGAGCGTAATTGTGTGATCATAACCTTTTGCTCAAGAGTTTTCAAGTCATATCCCTACTCTACTGTACAAAGGGTTTTTGAAGGCTTGTTATTTCAGTAGTGTATGGCCAATCCTTCTTTCTAGTCAGTCTTAATTAGAATGCTCAGATATAGAACAGTATCTTACAGTCTCCAGGGATGTGTCCTATCTCCATACCTTTTCAATCTATATGTGGAACAGATCATCTGGGAGGCTGGGCTCTATGAGGAGGAACGTGGCATCAGGATTGGAGGAAGACTAATCAACAACCTGTGTTATGAAGATAACACAACCCTGCTTGCTGAAACTGAGGAGGACCTGAAGTACTTGCTGCAGAGGGTCAAGGACTGCAGCCTTCAATATGGATTGAAGCTCAACATCATGAAAATAAAGATTGTCATCACTGGGCCAATTGAGCAGGTCTCATGATAGACAGTGTAGAGATTAAAATTGTTAACAGCTTTAAATTTGTTTGGCTCCAAAGTCAACATTCTTGGTACCAACAGCCAGGAAATCAAAAGATTAATTGCATTGAGAAAATCTGCTGTCAGGGACATCTCCAGAGTACTGAGGAGCAATGACATCAGTCTGGAGACTAAGGTGCACCTGATCCAGGCCATAGTCTTTGTAATTATGTGCTATGCATCAGAAAGCTGGACATTTGATGCCTTTAAGCTATGGTGCTGGAGAAGAGTATGGACTATACCATGGACTACTAAGAGAACAAACAGGTTCATTCTGGACAAGGTGAACCCAGGTTACCCCTTGGAGGCAAGGATTCTGAAGCTTCGTCTAACATACTTTGGGTATGTTGCAAGGAGGGACCAATCCTTGGAGAGGGCCATCATGCTTGGGAGGGTAGAGGGACAGCACAAGAAAGGGAGTCCCTCAATGAGACTCAGTGAATGGGGGTAGGTGTGTCAGAGACAATAAGGTTGGCTCAAGATAGAGCAGGGCTCAGAGCTGTTGTACATAGGGTCTCTATGAGTCACAGGTGACGTCATGGCACATAACAGCAACAACATCCCTACTCTGCTATTTCCAAGCTCTGTGACCTTGAATGTGCCATTTAACACCTCTGAGACGCTGTTTCCACATCTGTATAGTTAGGATGGAAGAATTTGTTTCACACAATATTAAGAAGAATCATGGAGTTAATGTCTGAAGAGGCCATAGACTGGGGAATATGCTTGGTTATGAGAGTTAATATTATTTATTTAATTGCCAAAATACTCCCACCCTTTCTGGAACACAGTGGATCGGATTGAAATCAAAGATTACCAGCAAAGGGGACTTTGGAGGTACATTTTTGAGGTGCATGCAGGCCCCAGCAGGCGTTCAGATCCTGATCCTTAGAAGCAGAGCTTTGAATTTTTGTTCTTTGTCTTAACATTTCACAAATAGTTTATGCCCTTCTGTTTCATAACAGGTGCCAACATTTTTCCTTTATCTCGGTTAGCTGCAGACTTGTTTTCTCTGCTTTTTCCAGGTGGACAAATGTTTTCTTCCTTCATCTCCCTAATAGACTGAGGAGTGGTTTAACGTCTGAGCCGTCACTCCTACCATCTTGTTGGCTTCAAAGTTAATCTGGTCTCTCAGAGCTGAGACTTCTAGCCTAGTCATAGGTGTTAAACACCAGTGCCATGTCACCCCCATAGTGTCCCCCAGGATGATTTCCAGGAGACACAGAAAGCCCCATCCCAGCTTGAGTTACAGCACTCCCCTTCTCCTGCCACCACAATAGCCAATAGTCTCCACTCCCTAATTTGTTCTGGAATCTAGAACATAGGAAGAAACAATTCCTTTGGTCTGTAACTCCTTGAATTCCCAACATGTGATCCCATCTACTTCTAGGGATCCTGTCTTAATGCTCAATTCAGAATGAAAGAGCTACTTCTCTGTCCTTTGCAGGCAGCTTAGCCTTTTCTCAGGCTGTGAGACTATCCCACACCCTGTCTTCTCACTGTTAGGACCTGACATTTTAATATCATTGACTACAGTGTTTGGAGGAGCTCCCTGATTAAAACAAGCTTGGAAGCAGGAGTGACCTTCACTTCCGAAATACCTTGCCTCCAGAAACTCTATGAACTTGGAGGAACAATGAGAGTTATACAAGTTATTCATTCATAGTGTCGTTATGAGTCATCTACGACTCAACGGCACTCAGCGACGACAACAACAACAACAACCAGGGCCTGAATCCCAGTGTTGATTAGTGATCATTCAGATTAACAACAGCCTGCCCAGACCTATTTTCTTTTATTTATTTTATTTTATATTTTCTGTGTGTGTACCATCAAATTGGATCTGACTGGTACAGGAGGAGATTGCCCCTCCTTCTCCAGCAGAGCATCTGGTGGATTCAAACCGTGCGCTTTCAGGATTGCAGCAACTTGTTGCCACTAGGCCACCAGAGCTTCCTCCAGACCTCTTTTTTTTAAATTATTATTATTCATTTTAACGAAAATTCACAAAGATTTTGGATTTCCATTCATTCATTGTTGCATTTTTCTCCCTGCCCACCTCTCCCCTCCTAGTTCACTCTTCTTCTTTGAAAAGTAAGAGAAAAATTATTTCATTGTTATACAATTCCTCCTTCAAGACCACTCAACTATGCAGCCTTCGTTCTAGACCTCTTTTCTTTCCTTTTTTTTTTTTTTGGTGTGTGTGTACCGTCAAATCAGATCTGACTGGTATAGGAGGAGATTGCCCCTTTCTCCAGTAGAGCATCTGGTGGATTTGAACAGCGTACCTCTGGGACTACAGTGCAGCTTCTTGCCACTAGGCCACCAGAGCTCCACTAGACCTCTTTTCTAATGGCACCTGGTGACAACTATTTATTGCCTGTGCTGTAACAGTCATCCTTAACTCAAATGTCCCCACCCCTCCTCAGGGCCTCCACAACCTTTTCAGTGATCCTCTCTTGGTTCCATTATGGTTCCTGAATTCCACTATTTTTATTTCTTAAGCCAACCTCGAGCAATCTCAACCTGTTTTCCACCTACCACATGCTAAAATAAAACTACTGTGCCTATTTAGCCGCCTAATGGTCTCACTGCCCCCAATTGCTCTTTAGTCCCTGAGGGACTGATGAGTCTTCTAGGTCTACACAAATGATGCCGAATTCAGCTCTGTTAACTTCACAGAATACGCAAGAGCCTTTCCTGAATAATCTTCTCAAACTGTAACATGCTCCTCAGGAGAGATCATCTTCAAAACTGTTCATTTCTAAAGTTCACATGTCAATAAATAATTATGCCACAGATTTTATGCTGCTTTTGGAGTCTTACTTAAAGGGACTTGGCTTCATTTTTCCCCCCTCAGCAACAGCTGCTGAAGGGATTTCCAGCTGCCTCTGTTCCTCCTTGAGCCTCACATGTCATTAGCTCTCCCAATTAGCTTAGTGTCTGGTCTTTGCTTGACTCACACCTCTGGTAGAAGCTGAAAGCAAAGGCTTTCTGTCAATTTCAGTTCTCTAGTGAGTTTCAGAGCTTATGATAGGTCACAAATGAGAATGGAGACACAGAGTTGTTGTTTTTTTACGAAAATTTTAATTTTATACTGGCTAACTTACAAAGTTCGTATAGATTGTTTCTCACACTGTATCTTTCCCCTTTCCTTTACCCATTCCTCCCTCCATCCATCACACTGTGTGACCCTATGATTAACGACCCTCCCGCCCATCCTCACCCCTCTACTCCCACCCTCCTCACCTTGGATCCTCATACTTATTCTGCAATAATGGTCTTATAAAATTTTTGTCCTTATGGGACTGAGTTCACTTAACATAGTGCTTCCCAGTCCCTCCCAAGTTAGGTAATAATTTAAAAAAGCATTGCTCCTGTGTGCTGCGTAGTATTCCATTGTGTGAACATACCATAATTACTCAATCCATTCTATTGTGGTTGGATGTCTGGGCTGTTTCCTTGTTCTTGCGATGGTAAATAATGCTGCTATGAACATTGACGTGCAAGCCTCTGTTTGTGCCTCAGTTACCATTTCACCCCCATAACAGTGGTAGAGTTTATCTGGGCAGCAAACAACTGCTTGGAGAGGATGTGGAGAGATAGGAACTCTTATACACTGTTGGGATTGTAAAATAGTACAACCACTCTGGAAGGCTGATTGGCATTTTCTTAAAAAAAGCAGAACAAAGACACTCTGTATGACCCAGCCATCCCACTCCTGGGAATATGCCTTGCTCACTTTCAAGGTTTAATATGTCATTCTGCCCTGTCCTAACATCCAGGTGCTAACATGTCTGTTTGAGGTTCTATAAGGGAGTGAGTCTCCTCGAGTAAAGAGTCACAGCCTGGGAGACTTGATGGGTTACTGAGAGTTGGAATCAAAGGTAGTGGCTGGGTTCTGCCTCTCAGGTGCAGCTACAAATGGGCTATGTTTCTGTTGCAGCAGCTCAAGGCTCCTGGTTTGAGATCCATTGCTAATGGAGAATTCTTCTGGCATGTTGCTCTCTCTGGGGCCTGACTTTGGGGAGCACAGTGACACTTCCTGAGCTATTTCTGCATTTCCAGGTAGCAGAGGGGTGACTATTTCTGAAGATCAAAGGTTTTCCCAATGCCTCTCATCTCCATGGATGACTCTCAAAGGGGCATAGTTTGTGTGACAGCAAATTCACATTGTATAAGGACAATATCCTCATAGCCTAAAGATACACCTTGATGCTTATAGAGTCAGGTGGAGCTAATCCACCAATGCCAGGCTGTGCTCTTGCCCTTCTTAGGGCGTTACCACATGGGTACCCTCAGGGGCCACTTAATTAGCAACATCTTTCTATTCTTTTCTGCTTTTGTGTGTTATCAGTCCCTTAATTATTTTTTCTTTTCTTCTTTTTGTCAGGTTGTTATTTTAAAAACTTTTATTGGTTTGAATGCATTTATATATTGTATTTAATTCACATACATTGTGTTTTATACAAATAGTCCAAATGCATTGTTTTATACAATTAATTACTGCTGACCCATACCTTTTATCACTGTCTCATCAAGTCCCCATTGTTCCTTGTTTATTCCTTCAACTCCCTTTCTTCCTGCCTTTCAGTACAGTTACACATGCCTTATTCCTATTTGCTAATTGCAACAGCCATATTGTCCTTATGTCAAACCAGGGAGCGCTGGTGGCCTCATGATAAGAAACTGTGCTACAATCCCAAAGGCCCATGGTTTGAATCACTATACTGTGGGAGAAGGATGGGCAGTTTCCTTCATGTGATTTATCGCCTCTGAAAACCTACTGTGGGTTAGTTCCGACTCAAGACAAACAACAGCTTCATTTTCAGAGTCCTGGTGGCATAGTGCAGAGAGAGTTGTGTTGCTCATCTAACGATAGGTCCTGTGTGGCAGTTCCAATCCACTAGTGGCTCCAAAGGAGAAAGATGGGAGTGTTCCCCCCCCCCCCCCCCCCCCCCGCCATTATAACTTACCGCTTCTGAAAACCAGCTAGAGGATCCGCTATGATCATTTTGGTTCTGACTTAATGGCATTGAGTGTTTATTCCTTCATTTCAAGTTCAAGCAAAAGTTAGTATGAGTAGTACAGGCAACTCCCTAATGGCCTTCACCCAGATCTAGATTAAGTTGCAGACATCCTGCCCCTTTGCCCCTCAATACTTCAGTGTGTATTTCTTAGGAAAAAAGGCATTCTCCAAAGATAATTCTAAAGTTCAGGAAATTTAACATCAATGCAATATTATCTAACTTACAGTCCAGATATCAATTTCACCCACTGTTCCCCTAAGAGTCCTAAAGAGCAGTAAGTTTCCTGGACCAAGCTTGAGCCTTATCTTCCTTCATTTCATTTAGTCACTTAGCCATGTCTCTTCAGTTCCCTTATTTAATCTGGGCCAGTTCCTCAGCCCACTTGAATGAAATTTGCTTGCTTTGAAATTTGATAAACTGAGAGCATAGTGATCTGTGTCCCTGAACGTCTCCCTCTTTCTTTGCTCCCAGAACACAGATGTTTCCCTAGAAAGGATTTCCTAATACTGAAAATCATACAGCCCCCTTTCGCCCTTGCAGTGTTCTACTCTGTGCATGTTAGCATGCAGACCAAGGACCAAAACAACTGCAGACGTCTCTCCTCTGGATTCAGAACCATCTCAACAGTGATGTTTACAAGTCACTTGTTGAGAGGACTACAAGTTATTTGCAGAAGATCAAACTTCTTTTGTGTCCTGTTCCATATTCTGGGTTGAGTTGCTATCTATAGCCTAGTGTAGTTGTTGTTAGGTGCTGTCAAATACAACTTCTAGCAGCCTTATGAACAACAGCTATGACTCCTGTCCTATCCTGTGCCATCTTCACAGTCTCTGACACACTCAAGCCTGTTGCTGCAGGCACTGTGTCAATCCACCTGGTGGAGGGTCTTCCTTTCTTTCACTCTCCCTTCATCTTCCCAAGCATGATGCTGCTTTCTAAGAAGTAATTTCTCCTAGCAACATGCCCACAGTATGTAAGATGAAGTTTCATTATCTTTGCCTCCAAGGAGCACTTTGGCTCCACCTTCACCAAGACATATCTGTTTGTTCTTCTGGCAGTTCAAAGGATATTCAGTGCTCTTCTCCAACACTACAGTTAAAAGGCATCAATTCTTTTTCTGTTCTCCTTATCCATTGTCCAGCTCTCAGATGCACAGGAAGTGATTGTAAATGCTTAGCCAGGTCAAAACAGTAGCCAGATAGGTGATGGGATTGGTGTGACTTTTCTGAACTGTGTAATTAAAACAGAGTGATGAGTTTCTTCAAGCAAATGGCTTCCTGCTATTAACATCAACTGTAAGTAGCTAGTAGCTGTGTTTCTGACACTGAGCTTGATCAACAAAGGTCTATTCCTTCTTGAAAATATTATCTTCAAAATATTTGTCATAGAGGGAGGATGAATTTGTTGTTCATTGCAGTCAAGTGGGAACCAACTCATGACCACACTCCCGCGCCCCAGAAAGTTTTCTGAGACTGGAAGTCCCAGGAGCAGATTGCCTATCCTTCCATAGAGCAGCTGGTAGATTTGAACTGCCCAGCACAACTCTCTACTGACTTAGAGGCAAATGAATAGTTCCTTAAAATGTTTCTCTATTTTCTTTCGCATGAATGATTGTTGAATCGTGAAGAAGAATGTGAATAAACGTTGGCAGTTTGAATGTGCATCTCTTCTGAAGTCTGGAACTTCTTTATTCTTACAAAGAATGTGAACAGGGCCTCTTCCTCACTTGTTAAAACAATTTCCTTGTCATGCTAAAGTACTGGCTTGATGCTCACCTGTCAGCATGCCATTGATATGAACATAGCTGTGCTTTACTTCTCTGGTCTCCCCAGGCACCAATGTTTACGTATTTGTTGACCTGTGACCTGTGGATGTAGTCTTTTGAGGTCTTTGAGACTGTCCTTTATTTATGTCTGGCTCTCCTCTTCACAGGGCTTCTCTTCAGTGTCACAGAAGCCAGCTGCAACTTTGAGGAAGATCTCTGCAACTTTTACCAAGACAAAGAAGGCCTGGGCTGGAGCCGAGTGAAAGTTAAACCCAATATGTATCGGGCAGGAGACCACACGACAGGATTCGGTAAATCATCCATCTGGCATGTGATGCACTGTGGGGCTAGTGTTCCAACTCCATTTTCTTACAATTCTTACTCCTCACCTGTCAAGACCATGATCAAAACAAAGAAAGAAAAGGCGTGGTAATGAAGCAAAGGCTATTAAAAATAAACTTTTATTTGATCATTTTAAAAAGCTGGAATTCAAGTTGTTCAGCTGGCTTGAAAATATTTACCAGGTGAACAGCTAAGCCTTTGGAAGTTAGCTTGCTCATCATTTTAGGTGGAGCAATAGCTTTAAAAGCTGTCTAAAATCTTGGTCATATCCAGACTTTCTAGAGCCAGTGAGATTAGATGACGCCTTGAAACTATTACCCTGAGGAAATCCATAAACTTGGAATAGGTATTATTCCCTGAAGTTATCTTTCAGCCAAATAGCAGATCAGCCTAGAATGTTTGTCTTATGCCTTATGTTTCTTAAAGTCAGCTATATATGTGGTCAAACTGACAATAGCAATTCAGAGGAATAAATGAGAAACTTAAAGGAGTTGGGGAGTTTATATCAATGATGGTGAAACAGTCTGGAAAAATGGCACAATGAATGTTTTCTTAAAAAAAAAAGAAAGAGAAGTAGTAGGGGGAATGTGAACAATGAATGAAAGAAAATCTAACTTTTCTGTAAACTTTCATTAAAATCACTATTCAAAAAAAAAGTTTTTAAAAAGTGGCTCTTGAAGAATGTAACCAAAGCAATGGAATGAATTATTCCAATAGGGATGAACAAAGTGACATATATGTTTTATTGTATACATTGTCACAAAAAGGAAATACACATATAAGTAAAGAGGTTAATTGAGAAATGAAAGGCTATGTGATTCCATTTCTATGAAGTGTATCTTCTTGCTGTGATTGTTGTTATTGTGTATCATCAAGTTCGTACTGGCCCGTAGCTGACCCTCTGGCGGGTTTTCAGTGTCATTTAATCTCATGGAAGGAGAATGCCCATCTTTCTCCTGTGGAGTAGCTGGATGAGTCTGTGTGCCTTCAGGATTGCAGTGCAGCTTCTTACCGCTAGGCCACCAGAGCTCCCTATGAAGTATAAGTAAAACAGACCAATCCAAACCCAGGTGGTTCAAATGCACCAGTTGCTCTGGGTGCAATCTCCTCCTATGTGATTACTGCCTCTAAAAACTCCCTGGAACAGATATCCAACCACAATCGAATGGATTGAGAACATATGGTACATTCAAAGAATGGAATACTGCATAGCACACAGCAGCAATGATTTTGTAAATTATTACCTAACTTGGGAGGGACTGCAGAGAATTATGCTGAGTGAACTAACTCAGTCCCACAAGGCCAAATACTGTATAAAACCATTATTGTAGAATGAGTGTGGGGATCCAAGGGGGGTGGGGGGGGAAGGTGGAAGCAGAGGAGTGAGGTTGGGTGGCAGTGTGGGGAGAGTGTCACACAATTTGATGGGAGGGTGAGGGAAATGGAAAAGAACTGGTGTGAAAAACACTGTATTCTAATTTTGTACATAAACTGGAGGAAAAACTCGCTAGAGGGTCAGCTATGGGTTGATTTCAACTTGACAGTACACAATAACAACAACATAGAAAAGTAGAATAGCGGCTGTACGTGGCAATGTAGGGACAGAAGGTAGAATAGAGACACAATAGTAGAATAGAGTCTAGGGGGAGGGACACAGGTGACTGACTCCTAAATAGTCCATGGCTTCCATTTAAAAAGATGAGGGTGCTCGGAACCAGATCCTGAGAAAACTTGCACAGCATTGTAAATGCTACTCAGCTATATATCTTAAGATGGTTACAGTAGTAAATTCTATATTATATATCCTTTATTATCCTTAATATCAACAACTCATGGCTGCCAAATCATCTCATTTGATAAAAGTCATCCTCTGTACAGACCGTTGTTCAACTCCACTCATTACTGTGGAGCCGGAATTGATTCATTGCTGATCCTCCGTGGGTTTTCAGAGGTTGTAAATCGCATGGGAGGACATTGTACATCTTTCTCCCTCAAAACTGCTGATAGATTCAAATCACCTGCTTTGTGATTAGCAGCCCAACTCCTCCACTAGCCTCAGAGTTCTCTCATAATTAATATTGCTACTGTTGTTGGTGGTGTGTGCTGTGGAGTCAGAACCAATTCATAGCTGGCCTTCCAGCAAACTTTGAGTGGCAGTAAATTACATGGGAGGAGACTGTCCATCCTTCTCCCATGGAACAGCTAGTGGATTCGAACTACATGCCTCTGGGATCGCAGTGCAGCTTCTGACCATTAGGCCACCAGAACTTGTGTTGGAGCTCTGGTGGCTTAGTGGCAAGATGCTGCACTATGATCCATAGTGAAGGTGGTGCAGGAAAGGGCAAATTTCAGATCTGTTGTCCATAGGGTCATTGTCAGCCATAGTCCTCTTGAGAGTACCTAACAACAACAACATCATCATGATCATAATTCATTATATAATTAACATATATTAATAATATATCTCCACAATGCTGAATTCATAGATAACTCTCCACTGGGTTTCCAGGGCTGTAAATTGCACAAGAGGAGATTGTCCATCTTTCTCTCAGAGAGCTGCTGGTGGATTTGAACTGCCAGAGAGTCAGCAGTGTACTTCCTGTTACCAGAGCACTTGTGCTCTCTCACGCTCTCGACAGACACACAGATCCATGTATATTGGTGCATATATGTAAATATATATATATATATATATATATATATATATACACACACACACACACATATATATATGTATGTATAAAAGTTATTGGGAAAGGTTGGGTGCCTACTTAGTTGATATATCTGTGAGGAGTTTAGACATCGGAGTCTGTGATTTCCTTATATATTTTCTAACAGTTTAATGGTGTCTTTTAAAGACAAGCAGAAAGAATTTATTCTAAAGAGATTCAATGTTTTATCCATTTACTCAACAAATATTTATATACTAAAAACAAAGATGTTTTTCCCATGAAACTGAGCAAGTTGGGTTTTGAAGCCCCTTGCCTCAACAGGACCATAGGAAAAGACTTGGAAAGTGTCTTCTCAAATTTGTACATATAATTTTATATTATCTCCTTAAAGAAGCTGGCTAACTTTTATCCATTCAAGCCCTACAAAGGCTGATCTGACTTTGGCTAGCATCACCAAAGAGACAGGATCCTGCCCTGACTGAGAATTTTATCAGTGGGGAAGAGAACCATTAAGCCAGTATAAACGAGAATAAACTTACATTTACAAGCTGTGGTAAGTGGTATAAAGGAGAATGGGCTGTCAGAGAGAATAGAAGGAAGAACTTAACTTTGGTAGGAGACCCAGGGTAGATTTCTGAGGGGGAATGTAGGAGTTTTCTAGGAGAGTGAGAGCAATCCACATAAGAGGGAATAGCAGCCATGAAGTCCAAGTTGAGTAGGAAAAGCTGGACATCTCTGAGGACAGGAAGGCCACCATGGCTGGACCACAGGGAGGAGGGGAGAGTAGGAAAAGCTGGACATCTCTGAGGAATAGGAAGGCCAACATGGCTGGAACATAGGGCGGAGGGGGGAGAAGTAGCAGGAATGACATTAGAGCAGGCTCATGGAGGCATGACAGAAATGATAATGCATTTAGGATTTTATTACAAAAGAAATGAGAAGCCACTAAAGGATTTTTTTAAGCAGAAAGAAATGGCTTTAAAAAGAATTTTCTGGCTACTGCACGGTCACTTGTGTGAAGTAACTAAAGAGTCTTTTTATCAGATGACTTAAATCATTGGGCAAAACTAAACTGTTTAGTGTAATGTGTACCATTAGCTGAGGGGCCCAAAAGAAAAATAAATGAAGAGGGCCAGGAAAAAAGGAAAGCAGTATTTCTTTTTCTTGCCTACCCAGAATTTCCAGGATATATGGACCTGCTTTCAGCTCACCATGGAGGCGGTAAGGGTATAACAGGCGGAAGGACTCTGGATCTTCTTTTTCTTTCTCTTATTTAGGAACAATAAGGGAAGAGACTGGCTCAGGATAAGGCAGGCTTCAGAGTTATTGCACAAAGGGTCACTATGAGTCACAAGTGACTTGATGGCACTTAACAATAGCAACAACAACAAAAGGGAGCAGATGATCAGTACCTGGGTGGACTCATCTGATTAAAAGCTTGCGATTCAAGGCAGGTTTAAGACGTGAGCTGGAGTGTAGTTGGCACCACCCAGACATGCAAATCCCTACCACCAGGTCATAAGGCCTCTCTCCATGCCCACCGGTCACTGTAGAGATGATGAGGATTCCGCTTCAGACTTTATGATCAGCCTTTGCACTAACGTGACCTGGCACGAAGTACTCAGTGTAAACAAAAAAGAAAGGCTCAGGCCACTAGTGACCCCCAAGATGTTTGCATCCTTTTTCTTTTATGAAAGTTTCAATCTTAATAAATGACTGATATATGGTTATATGAGTTGGAAATCTATACTGGTTTATGGCATTTGCTTAGGATTGGAGGAGGTTTTTACCTGCAAGAGAATCACATACATATTTTCTATAATAAACCACAAACTTTAGAAAATCTTTTCTATCCTTTCAAGCCTAAGGGAATGTCTCTACCCACAACTCTATCCAAATTTTTCCACTTGATAATTTGCGCTATATGGCAGTACACATAATCTGTTCGTGGCTGAATGCACGAATGCTGAATTATCTTTTCTTCTTTTTAATAGGGTCTTACCTGATGGCCAACACAAAGTTTACATCTCAGCCTGGCTACATCGGAAGGCTCTATGGCCCCTCCTTGCCAGGAAACTTACAGTATTGTCTCCGTTTTTACTACGCCATCTATGGCTTTTTGAAAATGAGTGACACACTGGCTGTTTATATCTTTGAAGAGAACCATGTGGTTCAAGAGAAGATCTGGTCTGTGTTGGAATCCCCAAAGGGTGTTTGGATGCAAGCGGAAATCACATTCAAGAAGCCCATGCCCACCAAGGTACAGCAGAAACCACACCACACTCTGTCAGCTTCACTTGCTGATCGGGGTTAACAGTGAGTTCAGCTGTGGGAAGATAGCTAGAATACCATCCATGATGAATGCAAAAGGTCTTCTTTCTAGATCCTTAAATTAAGCTAGAGAGACAGAGACTGGGAAAATATTTCTTGGTCCTGATCCTTAGTGTTTCACAATGTCTTTTTAAGCCAGCTGTCACTGAGCTGATTTCAGTTCACGATAAACTCACACATGACCACCTAGAACTGTGCTCCGAAGGGTTTCCAGTGGCTCATATTTTGGAAGTAGACATACCAAGACTTGAACTGTCAACCTTTTGGTGTGAGGGTGAGCATGTTAACCATCTGCATTATCCAGAGTCTCCACCATCTCTTTAATACATGGAAAATTTTGCACTCTGGTCTTCTCTTTGAAGTATGCATCAAACGAAGATTCAGGTTGGAGTTAAAGCTTTATGTGAACAGTAGTAGGCTTCTAGAGCAAATGGCTCCTTTTTCATACAAAAATTAGGAGTCTAAAATATTTTTTTATGTGTTAGAAACCTTTTGAGGGGGGCATGAATCATGAAAATGGTTCTCTACATTGGATATCCCCCTTGTACTCAACTAAATAGAAATCTGGTAATTAAGAGCTATCTTAGACCTTCTATACTAGACAGGATAATGAAGAGAGAGCACACTTTACTCCTAAATGCTTTTCCTAAAAGCAAAGTCAGAGGAGTATAGAGAGTGATTGTGAGGGACCCCGTCGTGGCAGGGCATGAACGGTAAGCAGGCCTAATGCATTGGGGCCCTTGGGTTAGCTTTATATTCAGTCATTGTCATGTATATGTGAGGTCCTGCAGTACTTCCTGGTCCAAAGCTAGTTTTCCCTTTAACAGAGGGGTTCTGTTAATGAGAAGCACTGTGAGGAACAAAATATTGTCTTCAGTAAGTATTGCTTTTGGAGGAAAAGAAGATGTGACATTGCCTGTAAATCAGAGAATGACCAGGCATTCTGTTTCATCCAGTGTGGCTTAATGATCAACTCAGAAATCATGAAGATTTCCACGGTGAAGCCTTCTAAGTCTACATTGTTACTGTTAAAGAATTAAATACCAAGTAAACTTCAAAGTCACTTATGTTGTGACCATTGTCGAAATGGGGGTTGTCTGGTTACACATAAATGAGCGACATTTTGGGAGCAAAACCTCATCTGATAAATGTGAAAAATATAAATAACATTTTTATCAGTGATTAAGACTCTTAATGTCAACCTTCCCCATAATATGTCCCATGGGATTCTGGGGTCATGTGAGTTTGAGCTGTTGTGGACACTGTAATCTACTCTGTGTACATAAATGAAGGCTCACAGTGCAGAGTTCTAATATATTAGAAACCCTAACAAACTCTGCATTAAGGAATTCTGTTTAACTTTGTTTAGGTAGCAATATCCCAAGCACTTGACCTAGAAGGCTGGTCTTCCAGGGCTCCCATCAGCATCAACTTGGTACGACAGCACTTAATGCTCTTTATTGCTATTGTCTACTTACCTTCCTACCTCTTTCAATCAGACTATAAGCTTTTAGAGGATAGAGATTCCCGTCTCATTTGCCTTTAATCTCCAATGCCAAGACACTTTTTAGAACAGAGTGACTAAGCAATATTGTCTAGAAAGAGAACTGAACGGTCAAAGGCTATGTGTTACTGTCAAGATAGAGACAAGATGAAGTGTCTTCTTTTGGACCCTACAAGACACAGTCCTTTATAGCCCAGAATTTGAGCAGTTCGTTCTGTAGAAATGTTTTTACTGGGGTGTGTGCAGGGACTTGGGGGGAGGTTATGGTGAAGAGCATATGTGGATATATGTGTACGCAAACACTGGTTTGCGGTTTTTGTGATTGGATTTGCCAAGCCAAGTTGTGCCTTTTCTCTCTGAAATAACTTTCCACTCTTGTTTACTGCTGTGGAATGATGTCATTCTGGATCACACATTGTTTCCTAGGGTTGGTTGTGGATAAGACTGTTGTGATTTGTAGGGATTTCATGCTGATTTTGGATAATCTTAATCTAGAAGCTTTGCTGAAACGTGTTCAGCTTTTTAGCAAGACACAAGTCACCACTGACACATGGGTGGTGGATGTGTGTAAAGCACCTTGGCTGGGAATAGAACCTGGGACTCTTCCATGAAAGGCAGGTATTCTACCATTGAACCATCTTGCTATGTTTCTTGTTGTTGTTATGTGCGATTGAGTCAACTGTGCCTCATAGTGACCCAATGAACAGTAGCTCTGAACCCTACTCTGTCCTGAGCCAATCTCGCTGTCTCTGACACACCTACTCCCATTACTTCAGTTACTGTGTCAATCTATGTCATCCAGGATCTTCCCTTCCTACAGTGATCTCCCACCTTCCAAGCATGATGTCCTTCCCTGAGGACCAGTCCCTCCTGGCAACATGCCCAAAGTATGTGAGACGAAGTTGAAATGCTTGGCTCCAGGGAACAGTCTGGCTTCAGCCTCTCCAGGACAAACTTGTTTCTTATTGTGGAAGTCCATGATAGCACCTCCAACACCACAACTCCAGGCATCAATTCTACTCTTATCCTGAGTCTAGCTCTCAGCTACATAGCAAGTAATTGTGAAGATCATGGCCTGGATCAGGCACACCTTAGTCTCCAAATTGACAACATTGCTCTTCAGCACTCTGACAAGGTCCATGACAGCAGAGTTTCCCAATACCACTCTTCTTTTTTCTGATTGCTGGTGCCAAGAGTGTTGAATGTGGAGCCAAGCAAGATGAAATTGTTAACAATCTCAATCTCTTCTCCATCTATCATGATGTTTGTCAATTGGCTTGGTGGTGAGAATCTTTGTTTTCTTGATGTTGAGCTTCAATCCATATTGAAGACTGTAGTCCTTGACCTTCTGCAGCAGACGCTTCAGGTTCTCCTCAGGGTCAGCAAGCAAAATTGTGTCATCTATATAATGCAAGTCATTGATGAGTCTTCCTCCAAACCTGATTCCCTCTTCATAAAGTCCAGCCTCCTGAATGATCTGTTCTGCATAGATAGAAAAGGTATGGAGAAAGGACACATTGCTGATGCACTCCTTTTCTGATTTTGAACCATGCAGTGTTTCCTTGCTTTATTCGGATGACTGTTTCCTGGTCTAAGTATAGATTTTGCATTAACTCAACCAAGTGTTCTGGGATTCCCATTCTTCTCAAATGTCACAATACATTATGATCCACACCATCAAATGCCTTTGCAATGTCAATAAAACACAAATAGATGTTCTTCTGGTCCTCTCTGCTTTCAGCCAAGATTCATCATCTGACATTAGCAATGATGTCTGGAAGTGCCGGAGCCTCTTCTAAACCCAGCTTGTATTTCTGGCAGTTCCTATGCTTACACAATAGTTTCTGTTTTCAAAAACCAGTGTCAGGTCTCACTAGCTTCTTTCAGTTTTTCTGAACCCTCTGCTCCAGCGTCCATTCTGAGCTCCTGGGCACTGATGCGCTCACGTCACACTCACTCCACTCCACACTTTGGCTTTTCCCATATTGCTCCTCCTAACTTTGAGAACCTTCTGTAGTTGCTTCATCTCCTTTCCCCCCAAGGCTTCTCCACGCAGCTGGAGAAACTAAAACTAATCTCCAGTGGACTGTGCTGCAGGAAAGCCTTTCATTTGTCTCATTTCTCCTCCTTGACTTCCTTTTCAGGGCCCCACCCCAGCTGTTTGGACCATTTCCACTGTTTCAATTTGGCACTCCTTGCCTCATTCCTGGGCTGTGACCTCATGAGATCTTCTATCAGAAGGGCGCAGGCAGGCAGCACAAGGACCTCAGCTCCGAGCCTCCCTGACTGTTCACGTGCCTGTCTGACGGCACCTTCATCCCCTTCAGAGTCTGACGAAGGAAATGTTATCTTCATATTCTTCAAAATGAAATCCTCTCCCTGTTCTTTTTGCCATTGCCCTTCCTGCTTCCTTATGGCCTTATTTCATGAGTTCTTTCTTTTCTCTTAATTCATCAATCTCCATTAGTCCTACGGCATCTGTAGAGCTGGGTCCACCCAGTGTGCTAACTCACTGTGTCATCCTGCCCCAGTCCCATGAGGAAGGCTGGTCTGTGGGGAACCCCTCCCATGGCCAAAGTAGCCCTCTACCCACCCTCACACACATACATAAGTGAAGCAATCTCTCTTTGTGTGTGTGTCTCTCTCTCTCTCTCTCTCTCTCTCTCTCACACACACTCACACAAATAGAAAACACTGGGTAGAGAAGCCTGACCCCACCCTGTCCCCAGGTGCAGGGATGCTCACTGCTTTGTGCCTCTGGTCCCACTGACTCCATCTTTGGCCATTTCTTTTTCCACTCCAATTGGCCAAAACAGAGACCCTCTCATTCTTATGCCTTGGGTAAGGGTTGGGGTTGGGGGGGAGAGTCTCCTGGGGGTGAGGGGTGCTGGTGAGTTACTGCACTGGGTGACATTTACCACCCATCCTAGTGACACCACCACCTTGGTGGCTTCCCACATCTTTGGCCCCAGACTGCAATCTGGCACTTCCATTGTGGATTCTGAGATCCTTCTAGTGTAAGCTCTCTGAAAGAGTCATGGGCTGTGGTCCTCTCCCCATACCTAATCAGGGAACGCCACTGCATTAGTCTTTTAAATACTGTTTGACCTCCTGCCCTCAACACAAGTGAACAGCAAACCTTCTTTGCCCCTCAATGTCCATGTATCTTGCCACCCTATCCCATTTCGCAGCCTCCAAACTTCCTAAATGTTTTCTATGCTCTTGTGGCCTAGTGGATAAGGAGCTACCAATCCAAACACACTTGGTTTGAACACATCAGCTGGTCCAAGCGAGAAGGATGGGCAATTTCCTCCCGTGTGATTTAGTCTCTGAAACCCCTCTGAAGGGTCAGCTATGAATTGGTTTCCACACAACAGCACATGTCAACAACAATGATCTAGTGTAGTTTCTCTTTCCTCAAATGTTTTATTTCATTTATTTCACATTTCCACACCCGCTCCCCTGCCCTTTCTTTTCTCCCCTCTCCCAGCTGTCCCTTCAATGAACTCCTTGTTTCATATTATTGTCATACATATAATTCTATTCCATTGATCTATGTGTCTGTCACTGTGCCAGTACCACGCTCTGTCTTGACTATCATGGCTGTGTAGTAGGATTTGAGATGCCTCCTATCTTGTTTCTCTTTTTCAGTAGTATTTTGCTTATGTGAGTCCTCTTTCTATCCCAGATAAAATTGAAAAGTGCCCTTTCCACTGAAGAATGGAATTAGTATCTATATTGAGATTGCATTGACTTTTCAGATTGCCCTTGATAGAATTGTCATTTTCATATTGAGTCTTCCTATCTGTGAGCATCTATGGTATATTCGTCAATTTCTCTAAGTCTCTTTTTGTTTCTTGTAGCAATGTTTTGCAGTTTTCTTTGTATAGACCTTTTGTGTCTTTGTTGTTGTTGTTGTTAAGTGCCATCAAATCGTAGACGACTCATGGCAACCCTATGAACAAAAGTCCTTGACACTTGAGTGACTTTCATCCTTTCTCCAGGTTCATAGGGTTTCTGGAGGCAAGCTATTACGGAAGTGGATGCCACTCTTCCTTCCAAGCTTGTTTTAATCTGTGAGCGCCACCAAACACTGTCCACCATGGGTAACCATTATCGCATTTGACACATTAGTGTCACAGTGTGCACTTTCACAGCAACCACAAGTTACCTCTGTATGGCAAGTGGACACACCAGGGCCATATGACCTAGAAGAATATTTGACCAAAAACAATGAAAAACAGGCCTGAGGGCGGCGGATTAGACTCGCCCACCTTTGGCTTGGTAGCATCACTTTTGGTCCAGTAGGCCAACTGGTCTTTCTCCATGTTGTTAAGTGCCATCATAGGTGACTCATAGTGACCCTATGAATGAAAGTCCTTGGCACTTGCGTGCATGATTTTCATCCTTTCTCCAGGTTCATAGGGTTTCCAGAGGCAAGTTATTTATGGAAGTGGATGCCACTTCTGTTTCCAAGCTTGTTTTTAACCCCGGAGCTCCACCCAACACCGTCCACTATGGGTAACCATTATCACTTTTGATACATCACTTGTGTCTTTAGTTAATCTGGTGATTAGCTATTGTGATTGATAGCATTCTTCTTAGCTCCATTTCTAAGTTCTCTTTGTCATTGTATAGAAATCTAACTGATTTTTGTATTTTGATCTTGTACCTTGCTACTTTGCTGAATTGATTGACTATCTCTAACAATTTTCTCACTGAATCTTTAGGCTTTTCTAAGTATATTATCATATCACCTGCATATAGAGGTAGCCTTACCTCCTCTTTGACAATTTATGTAACTTTTATTTCTTTGTCTTGACTTACTGCTCTTGCTAATACTTCCAACACAATATTGAATAGGAGAGGTGATAGTGGGAATTCTTGCCTAGCTCCTGTTCTCAAGGAGAATGTCTTTTCTCTTTCTCCACTGAGAACTATGTTGGCTTTACGCACATACTTTTCACTATGTTGAAGAAATCATTCCTCAAATCTTTGTCCTCTGGGTTCTCCCTCCTCCACAAAGAGTTTTCTAGTATTGTCCTTGACCTTGCTGCAGAATTTACCTCACCTGAGAAAATCCTACCTTTCTCTCCAAGTCTACTTCAAGATCCTCTTCTTCTTTGATTGGAGTGAGGTTTAGATACTAAAAGAACCCTAGATTGGAATAGAAAGCCCTAACTTCTACTCTTAACTTTGGCCTTCACTATGACAGGGGCTTACCCAATTTAATTTACTTGTGTTTGCTAATCTTCAGTGAACTCATAAACACAAGTAAAACCTGGCTTATTGTGTAATTTGGCCCTGTTGATTTGTTTGTTCTTCTGACAGTCCACAGTATATTCAGTATCCTTCACAAACACCCCAGCTCAATTGTGTCAGTTCTTTCCTTTTCATTATTGAATTTTGCATTCATGTGCAGCTATTAGAAAAGTTTATCTAACCTAACACATGGTCTTTTCAGTCAATCACGAAAAGGATTTAAGAAATTAGAAAACTAAGGTATATACTATTTACATGAGAGGAGATGGATTCTTATCACATGTCATGGTGTCTGGGGTCTGTGTGAGGTGACTGTTCCTAAATATTAATCTCCTCACATACTCAAAGCAATATGGCTGGATAAAAGCAGAAATAGAATGTTGATCACTGATAAGATTTTTAACATGTTGCTAAAAAGTAGGCAAGCAGATTCTGATCACAGAATAAGGAAAATGTTTACTGTCAAGAGGAATATGTTTGTTTTCGAGTTTTTTGGTGTGGTGGTTTTTTGTTTTGTTTTGTTTTGCAAAATTTGTTATCTTTCCCATTTTTTAAATTGTGATTTTAATAAAAGTTTACAGAAAAGTTGAATTTCCATTAATTCATTGTTGCATAGTTTCCTCCATACCCCTCCAGATCACATTTTTAAAGGAACAAGATATTCATTCATTGTTGCATAATTTCCTTCCTTCTCTTCCCAACCCCTCTCCCAGGTCACATTGCTATACACCTCTTATTCTGGACTATTGTCATGAAAATAATGTCTAATCATATATTCCTTTTAAACAATTCATTCTTTCATCTTTTCCAATGCAGTGTTCATTATGTATCCCCTTTTTTCTTGGTTACCACCTAACACCCATGTCAGTCCTGTTTTATAACAGTGACATTATACAATATTTGTCCTTTTGTGACTGAGATATTTCACTCATAGTTACCCATGTTGTGTAATATTTCATTAATTACTTTTTCTTCAATGCTGCATAGTATTCCATTGTGTTAATATAGTTTTTCTATCCATTCACTTGTTAATGGGGACTAGGGTTGCTTCCACCTCATTGCTATTGTGAATAACATAGCAATAAATATGCATTTTTATACATCTGTTTAATTGGAAGCTTTTGTTTCTTTAGGGTATATTTCTAATAATGGAATTGCTAGGGCTAACGGTATCTCTATTTCCAACTTCCTGAGAAAGTGCCAGACTGCCTTCAATAGTGATTATACCATTTTACATTCCCACCAGCAGTGAATAAGAGTTTCAATCTCTCTACAACCTCACCAGCATTTGTTGTTTGCTCCCCTGTTGAACTTTGCTATTGTTTTGTTTGTTTGTTTTGGTTTTGATTTTTTTGTTTGGTTGGTTTTTTTCAAGGCACTTTAGTTTAGATCTTGGAGAAATCTTGGAGATCCTTTTCAAAGAGTGCCTCTGAATTTTGCTATTGTTGTTGTTGTTGTTGTTGTTGTT
>NW_006399891.1:5186767-5198746 GCF_000299155.1 Elephantulus edwardii | reverse complement strand
GGAGACAGTGCGATTGGCACAGGACAGAACGGAGTTTAGGGCTGTTGTACATAGGGTCACTATGAGTCGCAGGCTACTCAACGGCACATAACAACAACAACAACAAATGCACTCACAAAAAAAAAAGTATACATTCTTCTTCAGTGCACATGGAACATTCTCCAGAACTGATCATATATTAGGTCACAAAGCAAGTCTCAATAAATTTTTTTAAAACCCCAGAAATAATATAATAGAAACCATTTTCTCAGGCCACAATGCTAAAAAATTAGAAATCAACAACAAAATGACAAAGGAGGAAAAAAACATATACTTGGAAGCTGAACAATTCCCTGCTTAAACATGAGTGGGTAATAGATAAAATAAAAAAAGATAGGAATAAATTTCTTTAAAAAAAAGAAAATAAAATAAAAATTTACAAAAATCTCTGGGTTACAGCAAAAGCAGTACTTAGAGGTTAATTCATAGCAATAAGCAAATATATCAAATGGGAAGAAAAAATAATTGATTACTTAACTCAGTATCTCCAACAAGTAGAAAAAGAACTGCAGAAAGACCTAACAACCTCTAAAAGAAATGAAATTACAAAAAAATAGGGCAGAAATAAATTAAAAACCAGAAAAACAATTGAAACTATTAACAAAACCAGGTGTGGCTTCTTTGAAAATGTCAGTAAAATTGACCAACCACTAAGAAAGCTAACAAAGAAACGGAAAATAATAGGCAGATAACCCAAATAAGAGATAAAAGGGGCAATGTCATTACAGAACCAAATGAAATATAAAAATTAACAATGGAATATTATGAAAAAAATTCTCCAATACATGTGAAAATCTAAAAGAAACGGACAAATAGTTAGAAACCCTTAACCTACCCAAACTGACACAGACTGAAGCAGCACACCTGAACAGACCCATTACAAAGAGAATAAGAACTTGAAAATAGGGGCTGAGGATAGAAAGGTGGACTACTCTTGAGTTTATCAAGATTTTATCAAGTTAAACTCAGCATCAGAGCAGGAAATCTAAATTACTTTGAATATGTGTATGGCAGGAGTAGAGACTCCCATTTTTCTTCTGTTTTATTTCGTTTCGGGAAGTTGCTGAAAGCTTCTGTGTTTTATGTCAGGGAAAACAACTGAGAAGATTGATTAGCACAACTGCTCTTTGCTAACATATGGCTTGTGTGAGCACAGCCTTTATGTCAGAGCATTTTTTCCATGGATTTCTCAAGAAGCAAAGGTAATAGAAAAATTCTGTATGGGAGCATTTTTGCCTCCGAGCACCAGAAAGAATATCTGAAAAACAGAATAGGCATTCTTTGCCTGTAGTTTTAGTACTTAGTTTAAGCAAGCAATGTTTATTCCAAAATGTTATTTATTAATTTCAAAAGTACAACCTCCAGTGCACACATCAAAATTCCCAATTTCATATCTGACAGTCATACAATAGCTACATTTTTGTGGAAACTTTTCCTTAGTTTTCTTGATGATGCAGTATTACTTCTTGAAGTTCATTTTGAGATTCCACAAGGAGTTTCTGCTTCTCTGAGATCATGAGCCAGGTAAGTACTTTATGGCCTTTTATGATACCTATGGCTTTATGGCTTATGGTAAGTATAAGTTCAATTAATGTCATTGGATATTTATAAGTCACACATTAATAAGACTCATGGAAGGAATATTATTCCTTCTGTGTAGATGTCCCTATCTTTTTTATTAATTTTAATAAATGTTTACAGAGACTTTGGATTTCCATTCATTCATTATTTCATTTTTCTCCCTGCCCACCCCTCCCCACTAGTTTGCTCTTCTCTTTGAAAAGTAAAATTCTTGCATTGTTATATAATCCCCCCCTCTTAGTACACTCCACTATGCAATCTTCATTCTGGACTCTTGTCATGACCTAATACTCAATCATATATCGATTTTAAACAGTTCTCTCCCTCATCTGTTTCAATGCAGTATACATAATTTACCCAATCTTTCTCAGTCTCACCCCAAGTCTGATGTCAGTCCCGTTCTATCTTTTCCTCCCATCTTTTTGGTGTCTTTCTCAGACATTTTCTGCTCTGTCTATTCAGTGCCCATCTTGAGTAGAAATCTCACCTCATTACTCATGGCATCTCTCACAACATCACTGATGGGTCATTAAATTTTTTCCTGTTTAAGGCCAAATTACAAGTTTATCTATACAATGTATTGGTGGCCCTCCTTCCCCATCTTCAATCTAAAACATTTAGATCTCCCTTAGTTTCATTCTAAATGAGCCTGGTGGCACATAGGTGAAAGAGTTCATATGCTAACAGAAAATCCACCAGATGTTTCATGGGAGAAGGATGTGTGAATCTGCTTCCAGAAAGAGTTGCTATTGTTGGTGTTGGTGTTAGGTGCCATGAAGTCAACTATAACTCATAGTGACCCTATGAACATCTGATTTGAACTTTGGCCTATTCTGTGCCATCCTCACGATCTCTGTCAATGGCCCAAAACCACTGTAGTAGTCATTGTGTTGTGTTGGTCCATCTTGTTGAAGGTCTTCCTCTCTTTCATTGACCTTCTACTTTCCCTAGCTAAGTCAGACATGCTGGAAAATCTCTCTCTTTAAGAACTGGTTCCTCTTGAAAATGTGCTCAAAGTAAGTAAGATGACATTTCCTCATCTTCACCTCCAAGAAGCACTCTGGTTGGATTCCTTAAAGACAGATTGCTTGTTCTTTTGGCAGACCATGGGATATTCAATAATCTTTGCTAACACAACAGCTCAAAGGCACCAGTTCTCTCTTCCTTATTCATTGTTCAACTTTCAGATGCACAAGAAGCAATTGAAAATATTATGTCTTGCCTCAGGCTAATTTTAGTTTTTGTGTTTTTGTTGTGGTTCTGGTGGTTGTTGGTTTGGTTTTTGTTGATTTTTTTTTTTAAACAAACGCCTTTCTCTTTAGAATTTTGGAGCGGTCCTTAACAGTTGATTTCCCCATAGGAAACTTCTTTTGATTTCTTAACTGCTGCTGTGGGTCCAAGTAAAATGAAATTGCTGACAATTTCAATCTTTTCTCCATCTATCATGAAATTGCCTATTTGTCCAGTGGTAAGGATTCTTATCGTCTTGATTCTGAAATGTAACCCATGCTGAACACTGTAGCCTTTACTTCTGCAGTGAGTGCTTCAAGTCTTCATCACTTTGTCCAAGCAAGATTGTGTCATCTGCATAGGTCATGTCGTTGATGAATGTTCCTCCAGTCCTGGTGCCACATTCTTCTCCGTATAGTTCAACTTTTTTGAATTATTTGCTCAGCATATGGATTGAATAGTTTTGGAGAAATGACTTTTTTTTAAATTTTAAACTATGATGCACACCTTTTCTGATTTTAAATCGTACAGTGTTCCCATGTTGTGTTTGGACAACTGCTTCTTAGTCTATGTATAGATTTTGCATTAAATGTTCTAGGATTGCCATTCTTCCAAATCTTAATTATAAATTGTTCCTATCCTGAGCTGGTCTCACGGTCTCTGACGTTAAGTGATACATTGCACTGTCCACTTCTACAGAGCAAGTATGTCACTTTAAAGACTAAGGTCTTCCTGATATTTTCAATCACTTCCTATGCGTATGACAACTAAACAATGCATAAGGAAGACAAAAGAATTGATGCCTTCAATGAAGAATACTGAATATATTATGGGCTGTCAAAAGAACAAAAATAAGTCTTGGAAGAAATGCAGCTAAAGCGCTCCTTTGGTAGATGGTAATACTTCATCTCCTTGGAGGAGGACATCATGCTTGGAAGGGAGGAGGGACAGTGCAAGAGAGGGAAACCCTAGATGAGACGGACTGACTCAATGACCAGGGTACTGGGGGTAGGTGTGTCAGAGATAATGAAATTGGCTCAAGATAGGGCAGGGTTCAGAGTTGTACATAAGATCACTATCAGTTGCAAGTGCCTAGGTATATAACAACAAGAACAACATTTATAGTAAAAGAAATCTTAAAAAATAACAAAGTAGTACTTTAATCTAGCAAATGGATAAAAATATTTTCAAATATCCTATTGTATGTACTAGTAGCTATGTTAATTCTGAGTGTTTTTTTTGTCTTATATATTAATTAAAAGAGGAATCTTTCATTTTAGATAAGAATTAAATATATAGATATGGATTCAGATAAATAAATGATGTACAGATAGATAGTATATCACCCTAGAGAAGTGAAGAAAAGTATTCTATGATGCTCAAGAATGAGAGTAAATTAAAAAATAAAAAAGAATGAGAGTAAATTGATACAATATTTCTCTTTTTTTCATAATTTGTGATTGGTTTGCCTATAATCATTCATATACATTGTGTTTTGTACATGCCCTATGTATTTTATACAATCATTCATATACAGTATATTTGATATAATCACCAGTTCTCTCTCTCTCACTACCCTGTGTTTTTATGGCCCTGTTTAACCTTTCCCATTATTTCATGCTCTCTTATGCCATTAAACTCTGTTATCCCTTATTTTCTCCTTTCCCTTTTTCTGCCCACTACTCTCCTTTCCCTTTTGAATATTTACATATATTTTACTCATTTATCCTCCTATTTTCATAATTTTGGCCTTATGCAACATTTGTCCTTACATGACTAAGATTTTCCACAGCATAAAGCGGAGGTAAATAGTATTTTTGTTTGGTTGGTTTTTGGTTTTTTAATCAATGTTAATGAAAGTTTACAGACACTTTGGCACTCTGGTGGCCTAGTATCAAAAAGTTGCACTGCAATCCTAAAGGCACACAGTTCAAATACGCCAGCTAAAAAACTGAATAATAGATTCAACGTAGAGTTGACACAACATTTCTTGATGTTAATTCAATTACATATATCAAAAAGCCTCCAAACATGCATTCCTTTGACTAGGGACTTTGCATAAGCAGGTTATTGTCGCTACACGCACAGGTTTAGCTGCTAATATTCACCTCAGCACTGTCTGTAATATTGGGAAATTAGAAACTACCCAATTGTCTGTCAATTGGGAATTGGTTAAATAAATTGTAGCATAGTTAGAAAGGGGTCCAAGTTATGTTAGTTATTAAACTGTAGCTTTTCATCAAGTCAAGAACCTATAGTGTACCTTGGAAATCAGTGACAGTAGTGCCAATGGCTTCCTCTTTTTATATCTCAAATATGTATGGAGTGAAGTCAGAATTCCTGTTTGGGCAGGAAACAAACACCTGAAAGTCTCTATCCTCTTCTCCTGACCCAGGGCAAGTCCGAGTTGATCCCTTGAGTGTTAAGAAATAATCTCTTTATTTTTTGACATTTCTTGAATGTATTCTACAAGGTCTTCTGGTTGTTGTTTGTTGTTGCATACCCTCAAGTCAGAACTGACCCACAGTTGACCCTCCGGTGGGTTTTCAGAGACAGTTAATCACCTGGGATGAGACTGGCTATCTGTCTACCATGGAGGAGCTGGTGGATTTGGACCTCCTATCTTCGAGTTGCTGGCACAACTCCTTACCACTAGGCTACCAGAACTCTTTTCTGGTAGAGTGGACATTTTCATACCCATATTCAGGTGAACCACAACAAAGCTCTATGTTGTAATATTTCTTTAACATGACCATTCAATTGACCATCACAGTCAGGGACTACCTGCTTTGTGTGCCCATCCCAGTGCTTTTCTCAGGCAGTCATAGCAGTTTTGAAGCACACAAATCATCTGAGAGAGAGAGAGAGAGAGAGAGAGAGAGAGAGTGTGTGTGTGTGTGTAGCAGGATACACACCTGTTTTCCTTCAATAATAGTACCCTATACCATCAGTATGAAGAAGTAATTCTATGAATCAGTATTCTTCTTGAGGGAAGGGTATTAATCGCATTTAACATGAAAAATTAACAACTTTTGCCTGGTGCTTGTGTTTTCCAGAGTCTTTTGGTGTTTTATTTCCCCTTTGAATCCCCAGTCATAATTGTGTGGTGTTAGTCATCTGTGTCCCATAAAGAATAGAACATGAGAGGTGGCATCAAACAGACCTTGCTCCTAAAACAAAGAAAAGGAAGTGAAAATAGGTGCAAATGAAAAGAAGTGTGAATGTGAGGAACTGAGGAGAATCCCTAAAGAATGTTGGGTGTAGAGGGGGAGGAGAGGTCAGCTGCTAAGAGGGAAGAAGACAGGCTGAGGTGAAGCAAGAACTGCTGCGAGAAAGAAGGTAGCCTAATATTCACTAGTTCTGAATGTCATCACTTGTTATGCATCAGAGAGTTGGACAATGACTAAGGAGAATGGACGCCTTTGAGCTGTGGTGCTGGAGAAGAGTATTGAGGGTACCATGGACTGCTAGGAGAACAAACAGATTCATCCTGGAAAGGGTTAAACCGGGCAGCTCCTTGGAGGCAAGGATTCTGGGGCTTCGTCTAACATACTTTGGACATGTTGTAAGGAGAGACCAGTCCTTGGAGAGGGACATCGTGCTTGGTAGGGTGGAGGGACAGCACAGGAGGGGAAGGCCCTCTATGAGATGGATTGAATCAGTGACTGGGGTAATGGAGATGGGTGTGTCAGAGACAGTGTGATTGGCACAGGATAGAGCAGGGTTTAGGGCTGTTGACATAGGGTCGCTATGAGTCGCAAGCGACCCTACTGCACATAACAACAACAACAACAACATTTATGTAAAATGGAATCTGCTGGAGAGATTATGGTAAATGCTGCATAAACAGTCCTACGGACAAAACAACAAGGTGCTGGTGGTAAGCAGAGATCAAAGAGACAGCTACTGCTATTAACTGGAGGCAAGGATGGTGAAATTTCATCTCACATACTAGGGACCTGTTGTTAGGAGGGGCCGTTCTTTGGAAAAGGTCATCATGCTTGGAAAAGTGGAGGGCCAGCTGAAGACGGACAAGCCTTCAACAAAATTGACAGTGATTGCAGCAATGGGCTGGAGAACGTCAGAGAGGGTCAGAGTGGCACCGGTTAGGGCAAAGTTCCGAGCCTTTGTCCATAAGGTCGCTGTGAGTTGCAGTCAACTTGACAGCACATAACAACACTAATTGGGGTGTTTCAAGATCACAATTTTCAGAATCAAGTTCTAAAATGCTTAATGCAGATTATAGAAAATGGGCAGAGTGGTGTTAAGAAATAGATTTTACCAGGGGTCAGGATTGTGACAGTTCCATCCGAGGTCAGCAGATGGCTGTTGTGTGACCCTGAGTTTAATATCACAAGATAGCTGACCGTTTTCCTCATCTAACAAAATGATGGATTCTAAGGTCTCTACTGGAAACTAATTTCTACTTATAGTGGCCAAAGAATCAAAAGTATCGCAGAATCTTGACATAAACTAGTCGAGAGATTTCAATAATTACTAGCAAAACTGTAGGAAAAGGATTCGGCTGTAAGTCTGCACACCCTCTTATAACCAAGGCCTGAAGACTCCTGGGAGCACAAAGATTGTCACCCTGAGAAAAACTGGAAACCGGTCAAACTTTCGTTGCATGTCAAAACCAAAAGTTGAATTAAACCAGATGGGTCTTTGAAAAAGAAAACAGATTTGTTGTTGTTGTTGTTGTTGTTGTTAAGGAGAGAGGAGAGGAAAAATCGTTGTCAGCTAAAAACTTAAAAATACATCATCCTTTTGCGTTTTGTGAAGTTTGGAGACCAAATATAGTATCTGCAATGAGGCATGCTGTTACTATTTATTATTTCCCAAAACATGGCCTGGGTTCTATGCATGTTAAAAATCTTACACTTAAGTTTCAAGATAAAGCACCACTCCATCTGTCTTTAGGGATTTATGAAAATTCCATTCCTTAGGCTGAATGTCTTAATGTTGGAATTTTTGTTTTATGTTTCTGTGAGGCTTTTAAAAACTTCCATTATATTTTATTGCCAAATAGTTAAACAAATGTAATTGCATATTGCATTATATAGTATAACCTATAATTGTGTCAGTAGCATTTTCATGAAGGACTCTGACATTTTACTGACTAGATTACAGTAATTTTGAATAATTATTCCACCCATCTCTATAGTTGTTGTTGTATCCAAATTTAATCAGAGAAAGCAATTTCAAAGAATTTTGAACTCATCATAAGAAAAGTTACAGTTAACCCAGAACCCAAGCCTTTGGTAAATTGTAGAGGTACGCCACATGTAACATGAATTTAACTAGGCCACCTTTGTGAATGTGGCTCTTTATGGTATTGTTAGCAAAGTATCGAAACGTTTCTCTCTGAAAATGGAAGGCCGTTTCTGGAGACCAGCACTTACATACTGATTATAGACCTGAATTTGGCTATGGGTAAAGTGGGTAAGGACTAGAAACAAACTAAATTATGAAGACTACCTTCAAGGCCATGTGAGAAGTTAATTCAGCAAGTGTTTAGCTTCTTAAGACACATAATTGTTTTTTAACTGCACAGCAAAGGTTTGTGGCTATACATCCCTCATCCCCTTATAGAGCCTACACCCACTCTACCCCTCCACCCTACCCCACAAAATCTTATTCAGTTGTATAAACTATTCCTTAAACTGTGGCATTTAATAAAACTAGCATAAATTACACTAATCCCTTTAAAATCCATTCTGATTTTCTTTGGAAATACAAATTCTTAGCATATCTGTTTATTTCCCCCCCTTTACTAAATACTTTAACCAGGATTCTTCTAGATCTTTATACACCTAGGATAAGACATCCTTGTGACTGAGAGTTTTGACAGACTCTATTCACCATGCACCCCTGCCTCAAATACTTTAGAAGAAAGGTAAAATTACATATTCGTGGTAATAAGTGCCAGCATGTCAGAACCAACTCACAGCTGATCCTCCAGTGAGTTTCAAGATGTCAATTACATGGGAGGAGATTGCCCATCTTTCTCCTGTGGATTCCAACCACCTGCTTTTAGTTTTTCAGCAAAACTCTTTACCACTAGACCACCAGAGCTCCCTTAAAAGTACATTTTGAGTGAGATGTTTGCTCAATTGCCTCTTATGATCTGCCTGTCATTAAGTTGTTTTTGAGAAGATATTCTTTTTTGAAAGAAAGACGAAAATAAAGAAGTCGTCTATCCTCCTTTGATTTAATTTGTTAACAGTTTTCCGAGTCAGGAAATTGGAACAGTGATGCCCTGATAAACCAGCAGATGATAATTCAGTTTGTATAGTTTACATGTCCCTTGATTATTTTTTTTTCTCCCACACCTTTTGTTTCCAGGCTGGTAGGTATTTTATTACTTGTTAAAACCACCACCTGCTGATGTGCTGAGGAAGAGAATGCCAGCTCAGGAGAATCCGTTTTTAAAACTTAAGCAACTATTCTGTCCTAAGTGTGAAGAACAAGGTTGAAATTAACAGGGAGCCGAGCAACGTGGTAGAAATTTGAACACACAGGGATTACACAGGACAGGAGTTTAATGTGGGAGGTCTTTAGAAGCATATGGCAGCCTTCTACACCATTAACCTGTGGTTCTCACATGAGTGTGATTTTAGCCAACACAAAATATTCAGCAGTGTCTGGAGATGTGTTCGATTACCATCACTTTTGCATGATACTGGCATCTAGTGGGTAGAAACCAGGCTTGCTACTGAATTCCTCACAGGGTACAATTATCTGGCCCAAAATATGAATGGCTGAACACCTTTCTGTAAACAAAGAACATGTGCAATGTCTGTCTTTAGTAAGATTAAGCAAAAAGAAGTCTTATTGTTGAAACTAATTGGACTATATTTAAAGTTACTTGTTTAGACATACTTGAAAACAGTCCTTCTTTCATATCCTATTTTTCAAAGTTAAAGCTGGTAGGTTCCCTGAACAATTAACATTTTCATAATAGCAGAAAATTTATAGCATTAGCAGCACCTAAGTTCTGGAACTTTCTGCACACTAAAAAGGATCAACTCACACAAATTTGATTTGCCACTGGCTTTCAAAGGGCTTCCATAAAGACAGGGACTCTTCTCTAAAACACTGTGTTGACTTCACCCTTCCTTCTCTACCCTCTGAAATAGAAACATAGTATATATTTAGGTTGTTTTCCTCTTCCCCTAACCCCCATTCCCCCACACCCTACCCCTGCCTTTGGGAATATTCACCTGTTTTGAAATACTACCTAAAATTAAAGAAACCTTGGAGGTTTGGGCTTCTTGTTTTTAAAGTGCTATAACTAAGCAAATGATTAATCTCCTCAAGAATGTAGACTGCAGGATTTTCTTTTCTTATCCCACTCTTAACTGAACCCACAGGGAGACTTAAGAAAAGTCTGAGGTATCTGGTGTTCCCTTCCTTTGTCCCAACCAGGCTTAGTCATTGATTTGTCCACTCACTAGCCCAATAATCCATGGCTGTTAAGTCAATTCCAACTCAGAGTGACCATCACCCAACTTCTGAAGCTGTAAATCTTTCCAAGCAACGACTGGCCACCTTCCTCCCATGGAGCCGCTGGTGAATTCCAACTTCTGATGATCCCATTAGGAGCACAACACTTAAACTTTCTATTCTACCAGAGTTTATTAACCCTAAAATCACCTCTCCACCTCAGATAGACCTCAAAACAAAATGGTAACTCTGAACTGGGACTTTATGCCATGACTTACATTCCCATCTGCAGCAGATAAGGGTTCCAATCCCTCCACATCCTTGCTAGCATTTGTTGTTTACTGTTTTTTGAACTTTGCTATTATTGCTGGGGTGAGATGATACCTCATTGTTGTTTTGGTGTGTATCTCTCCAATAGCTAATGATCTTAAGCATTTCTTCATGTGTTTGTTGACCATCTTAATGTCTTCTTTAAGCCATGGTATTTGCAATTGCTTCATATGCATGTAAAAGTTAGACAATGAATAAGAAAACAAAATAATGGATACATTTTAATTGTGATATTAGTGAAACATATTGACTATACCATGAACATCCTAAAAGTGAACAAATCTATCTTGAAAGAATTGCAGCTGGAGTGTTCCTGAGAGGCAAAAGTGGTGAGATTTTGTCTTGCATACTTTCTGGTATATTATCAGAGGAAGCCAGTCCCTAGGAAAGGACATGATGCTTGGAAAAGTGGAGGGTCACCTAAGGAGAAGAAAACCCTCAATTAAGATGGATTGACACAGTGACCGCAGCAACCTGTATGATACAGTGACAGCAGCAATTGTGTGTGATGCAGGAAGAGGCAGGAGTTAGTTCTAACGTACATGGGGTTGCTATGAGGCAAGCTGACATGATGGCACCTGACAACCACCAGCAGAAACATAATTGTTAGGATTTTGATAGTTTTTTCAAGGTTTTTGTCTATGTATTATTAGATGGGTGTTGTTGTTGATGTTTATCATGAAGTCAGAACCGACCCATAGCTGACCATCTGGCGGGTTTTCAGAGGCAGTTAATCACACGGAAGGAGATTAGCCCTCATTCTCCTGTGGAACAGGTTGTGGCTTTGAACCACATGCCTTCAGGATTGCAGGGAAGCTTCTTACCATAGCTTCTTTACATTTTTTTTTTAAGTTGGGTGGGTGTTGGGTTTTTTTTAATTAATTTAATTAATTTTAATGAAAACTTAGAGAGACTTTGGATTTCCGTTCCCTCCCCCCACACTCTTTTCTTTGAAAAGCAGAAGAAAAATTCCTCCATTGTTTTACAATCCCTCCCCCCAGGTCCACTCCACTATGCAGCCTTCTGCTCTGGACTCTTGTCATGACAATAATACCTAATCACATATCCCTTTAAACAGTTTTCTCCTTCATCTGTTTCAATGCAGTGAACATTATTTATCCCATCTTTCTCAGTCTCCCCCCAACCCGGATGTCAGTCCTGTTTTATAACAGTGACACTATGCAGTATTTGTCCCTTTGTGACGGAGATATTTCACTCAGCATAATGTCCTCCTGGGTCACCCATTTTGAATAATGTTGCATGAGTTCCTTGTTTTTCAATGCTGCATATTATTACTCCATTGTGTGAATATACCAGAGCTCCTCTATCCATTCATTTTTTGATGGGCACTTA
>NW_006399891.1:5173335-5181732 GCF_000299155.1 Elephantulus edwardii | reverse complement strand
AATTTGTGAAGCAGTGAAAGATAAATCCCTTATTGTGGAGTTAAGCATTAGTTACAGTGAAAATCTAATATGAATCCTTTGTTCTTTCTTCTCATCCTACATATGAAAAGTAGTCTTTAAAAATGACCTAAAGGGAAGAAATCTAAGGCTTTTCCCTCTCTCTGGCACAATGAATTTAATAATTTATAATATGGATTTGTTTTTCCTCCACATAACAGCAATAAAAATGTTTGGCCTGGTAAAATAACAGCATTGAGGGCTTTTTATTAGTGATACCATACAGGGACATAGATCTTTGTCTTTGGAAACGGGACGCAAGTCTCTAGATAACAAATCACTGGGACTTTACTCAAAATATGAATGAAGTGTGTTGCCTGAAAGTCATTTTCAAAAAATCAATGGTGTTTGTACTGGAAATGTTTTTGTGAAAGTGCTTGGAAGACCATCTCTGCACTCTGTGGATTATATCTGGGGGAAATATTTAACACCTGACAAACTTTCTTCTACCACCAGTTAACTTCTTGCTTTACTTACTTTTATTATCAATTATTTAAAGGAGAAGGCATTTCAGCATCAGTATATACAATATATCATTATGAGATTGTTTCTGTTTAAACATTAATGTAAGTAATTTCCAGACCGTATATAAATAGTATCCATTATGCATGCAACAATATTCTGTTACCCATGTGGATAATGAAGAAACTTTTCAGATGGCTGCTACACATTTGTTTTTCTGAGTAAACCATAGGTTATAAGAGTTTCCAATTTTTGGTTCGCTTACATTCACATAGCTTCATTTTTATGCATTGCAGGTAGTTTTTATGAGCCTCTGCAAAAGCTTTTGGGACTGTGGGCTTGTGGCCCTGGATGACATTACCATCCAACTGGGAAGCTGCTGGTCACCAGGTAAGACAGTGTTACATCACCTCTCTTTGCTTCCCAACTTACATTGACATTTTCTGTTTCCTCTCTGTTAAGAATACACCTTATATTTAATATATGCTTGTCTACACTTTGCCTTTTCTCACCAGAATTGCAAAAAAGTAGACTTTATAATTTAGAAATGGTGACTCGAACACAGTATGAGACTCCGAGCATGTGACAACCTCTGTATTCTCATTTGTAATAGAAAAAGAAATTCCTACCTGAATATAGGTGATAATGCATATAAGTCCCCTTGCACAGAGCCTGGCATAAAACTACCTTGAAAGGAAATAACTTCTTCTATTGTAATTAATAGTGTTAATTATTGTCATTTTCTTGTATGAATGCAGATGTTAAAAAAAATATTGATGCAATTCTGATTACAGACTCTCTACATTAAACATACTCTAAAATGATAATAAGATAGACATTCTCTAAGTGAATGAAACAAGAGTGGAACAGTTGACCAAGTACTTCTGATTGTGGCAAAATAAAAATGCTGCCATCTATGTATTAGACATTATTTATAACTAACAAGGAAATAGTGCATAACTCAACTCAAATTATTGGTTACTTCTACTACGTACCAAAATCATACCATATTTACCTAATTCTTAACTGATAGATAATGTGTGATGTCAGCTTCGCATTGGAGAATAATCTATTTTTACTTCATTCCAAAGATGCCCTTGTGATGCAGGAGTTAAAGCACTTGGCTGCTAATTGAAAAATTGGTGTTTCAAACAAACAATTGCTCCAGAGAGAAAGGTGTGGCAGTCAGCTAGCTTCTGTAAAGTTCGGCAGCCTGGGAAATCCAGCAGAGTTCTAATCTGTCCTGCAGGGTTGCTAAGATTTAGAATTGATCTAACAGCAATGGGGATTTTTGTTTGTTTTACTTCAGTAAAAGAAATAAAAACAAAAAGACGCGCGAACACACACACACACACACACACACACACACACACACACACACACACACCCTGATATCTTTTTAGTCTTTTTCATTGCCAGGCAATGCGAGGACAAGGTGAAGAAGGAAAAACTAAGAATCTCAATTCTCAAGGCCTAGAAGACACGAGGCCTCATTAGCTTGTGCCATATGTAAACTTAAGTCAAATCTAAATTGAACAAAACCCTCTGCTATCCAGCAAAGTCAGCCGCTCCAGCCACCCTTCACCCTCCACTAAGTCTCTAGGGCTGTAAACCTTTTTGGGAGGAGATTGTGCCTCTTTCTCCCACGGAGCCACCAAGAGATTCAACCTGCCCAACTTTTGGCTAGCAGCCTGATGCATTATGCACCCCACCACCGGGCTCTTCCTAGATAAAACAAGATGGAATACAACAGTTCTCATTCAAGAGAGTTTTAAAAAGAGAGTGTTTTTAATACTCTTGCTAAGAATCTAGACATCAGGAGATACAACCAAGTTCAGCAAAAGGAGAAGTCCCCAACACAATGGGGTGTGGCTCCATTCTAATAATAATAATTAAAACTAGTGTCCAAGGACATAAACCTTCATCTTTGGAAACAGAAAATAAAATTCCAAGGGAGAAAAGGCCAAATCTTAATATTTGTTTCGCAAATATTGGGAACGTCATGTTCTAAATACTTCACATACATTTATAACTCCTTCCATCCTCACCGCCCCAGGAGGCAGGCGCTGGAAATCTTCCCACATTTCAGATAAGAATGCTGAGGGGACATCAGATTGACAACAGCAACTGGAAAGATTAGTTAGGAACCTCAGAGTTTGGTGAATGTACGTTCATGGAGGAGCAAGAAGTCAGAAAATGAGGGTGAGAATGCTTACATAAATTAGAAGGATCCAAACAAAGTCACTGAATTGTATATGTAGAAATAAAATGTTAGGGGTAAAACCATTACTGAGAAAAGCCATTTTCACACATTCTCTCCCAACTTCAAAATAACCTTAAAATTGTTGAGAGGTCCCCCTTTACTCATCCTGGATTACTTTAAAAAGTTCCTTCCTTGTGTAACTTTATTACTTCCCATATTTCCATGAAGACATATGCCTCCAATTTTCAGAAATTTGTCAGCGTAGGCACACAAATAAATTCATTAGACAAAGTTTCTATTTCGAAGTATCTCAGTATGTTTTGCCTGCCTTCTTAATTGTTCTCTGCCCCAGGGCAGGAGCAGAGCTGCGGTGAGTGGAGCCGGCTGCTGGTGGGCGCCTTTCCATATGCCGAGCATACGGCCAGCCTGCCCGGGGACGAGCAGAGCAGGCCGGCCGGGAGCTGTGGGAGCCGTGCTGGGGAAGATGCCTCAGCATTTGCAACACCTGCTATTTCCTTTCAGAGAGGCTTCCACCTCCACCTGGGGAATGCACTTTTGAACAAGATGAATGCGAGTTTACTCAGGAGAAGAGAAACCGGAGCAGCTGGCACAGGAGAAGGGGAGAGACGCCCACCTCATACACCGGACCGAAGGGAGATCACACTGCTGGGGTAGGTGAGTTATTCCACACAGTGCGGTTTTCCAAGGAGACCTTCCCAAATCACATTCTAGAGGGAATTGGCTGCATTTTGGTTTTGGGGGTTTCCCCACTTTATCATCTATCTATCATATATCTATTTTAATGAAAGTTTACAGAGACTTTGGATTTCCATTCATTCATTGTTGCACTTTTCTCCCTGCCCACCCCTCCCCGCCAGTTCGCCCTTCTCTTTGGAAGTGAAAGAAAAATTCTTTCATAGTTTTACAATCCCTCCCCTCAGGTCCACTCCACTATGCAGCCTTCATTCTGACTCCTGTCATGATAATATTATGATTAATCATATATCCCTTTTAAACAGTTTTCTTCCTCATCTGTTTCAATGCAGAATACATTTTTTAATCCCATCTTTAACAGTCTCTCCCCAACCCCGATGTCAGTCCCGTTTTACAACAGTGGCATCATGCAGTATTTGTCCTTTGGTGACTGAGATATTTCACTCAGTATAATGTCCTCCAGAGTCACCCATTTTGTGTAATATTTCTTGAGTTCCTTGGTTTTCAATGCAGCATAGTCGAATTTGCTGCATTTTGAATAGTGCAAGTTTTGTGTCTAGAATGAACGCTGTGTGTGATTACAGTATTTGCATTCGAAATCATTCTGCCCATTTATTACGTTGCTTATGTTTCTGCAAAGATCTTCACAATTTAGTACATAACAAGAATTTAAAATGGTCTAAGAAAGGGAAAGTTAGAAGTGAAAAAGAAATGGTAGTCTAAGCGAAGCCAAGATCAAGGCCTAGTGTATACAACAGGGACCAGTGTCTGAGGAAAAGAGGCAAATATGCTGGAATCCATGATTTCCTGGCGGTAAGGAGCTGCCCTACCAACTCAAGGGCAAGTGGTTTGAATCTACCAGCTGCTCTTCAGGAGAAAGATGGGCAGCCTCCTCCAGTGTGATTTACAGCCCCTGAAAACCCACTGGAGGGTCAGCTATGAGTTGGTTCTGACTCAACAGCACATAACAACATCCAAGCTTTCTAGCAGCTAAGACATAGATGGGAGTCCCATCTGTGTCATGCTGTTTAAAATGCCATTGGGATGAAAACCAGATAAATAAGAAAAGGCAGAGGAAGACGTCTACCTCAAGATTTAGAGAAATAAGGAGGTATGGTTTCTGAAGAAAATGTAGAAACTGAAATAAAGTAAACTAAAAATGTGTCTACTTTTTAAATCATCAGGGCTTCTAAACAATGTCACTGATAAAACAATCTCTGTGGTGTGGACCTTTCTCATTGATACCCCTGATCACACATGGTAAAACCCAATGCCATTGAGTCAGTTCTGGCCCAAAGTGACTCTTCACTGGGTTTCAGATGCAGTAAATCTTCACGTGAGGAGACTGCTCATCTTTCTCCAAGAAATCTGAACTACTGACCTCTGGTTAGCAGCATGGATTAAAGCACACTATGTGGTCCAGAAAACAACTACTGATGCTAAGCTCACAGAGGTACTTCCTTCTCCTTTTTGGAGAAGCCATAGTAATAGTTGATACACAGGAGGTTTTAATAGTCTTTTTCTTATGGCCTGTGTCAAGAAAAGGCCAAGCACAGAACAATACATTTTTCCTCACTGAATTGACTCAACTTAGTAATATAGGAAGAACCCTGGTGGCCCAGTGACTTGGAGCTTGACTGCTAACTAAAAGACGGCTGATTTTATTACTGAATAAAGAAAAGAATTGGAAGGGAGGATAAATTTGTATACACAGTGAATGAAAAATAAATTTCTTTTTAAACTTTAACTTATAATTAAAAATGGAAGACATTCAAAGGCAAAAGAGAGGAAAAAAAATCACTGCTTTAAACTCACTGGCCACTCAGTGGGAGAAGGATGTGTCAATCTGCTTCTATAAAGATTTGTTCTTGTTGTTGTTCTTGTTGTCGTTCTTGTTGTTACTGTTGTTATTGTTGTTGTAACATGCTGTCAAGTCCAAACCAACTCACAACTGAGCCTCCAGCAAGTCTTTAGAGGCTATGAAGCTCATGGGAGGATTACCCATCTTCCTTCCACAGAACAACCAGTGGGCTAGAGAACTGTTCATCTGTGTATCTGGCTGTGTAATTCCTTACCACTAAGCCACCAGAACTCCCCTGTAAACCTCGACCACCAGGGAACCTCAGAGGCAGCTAGTTACAGGGTTACTGTGAGCTGGAGATCAACTCAACCGCAATGGGTTTGGCTTGACTTTGGTTGGTAAGGTGTTACCAGCATTAATTTTCTTTTTTCCTTCCAAGCATTCTTTTCAAATTTGCTCTAAATGTTGACCTTTCCCAAAGCCTTAGCAGATTCCATCGCCTCCTCCTTCTGTTGAGATATGAGATCGGATAATTTCAGTCATCTAAAAGTAACATGTTTGTTCATGTAGAAAATAGGAAAGAATCAAGAATAATAATTTTTATGCTTTTATTACATTTTTAAATTCATTTAAATGAAGTTTACAGAGACTTAGGATTTCCAGTCATTCACTCACTGTTGCACTTTTCTAATAATTTTAAAACCCCAAATACTGAAATTAGGAAAAGCCAAACTTCATATTTATATGAAACTTTAAAGAGCCCCCAATAGCCAAAGCAAACTTGAAAAGATAAAATAAAGTAGGAGGGCTCACACTTTCTAGTCTCAGAACATATTATAAAGCTACCATAATAAAAAAGGGAGCTCTGGGGGCCTAGTAGCAAGAAGCTGCACTGCAATCCCAAAGGCATGAGGTTCAAATCCCACCAGTTGTTCCACAGGAGAAGGATGGGCAATCTTCTCTCACATGATTAACTGCTTCTGAAAACCTGCCAGAGGTTCAGCTAGGGATTTGTTCTGACTCCGTGGTACATAACAATAATAATAATCAAAATCCTGATCCCTGTGTAATATTCATAAACATATAAGCAAATGGCTTAGAATTGGTAATCCAGATATCAGTCCATACTTCTATAGTCAAGTGTCCCTTGACAAATACGCTAATGGAGAAAAAATAGTCTATTTAAGAAATGGTTCTGGGATCTACTTTTCTACATACAAGAGAATGAATTTGAACCACTACCTCATAGTATACACAAAAAGTAACACAAAATGTTTCAAAGATGTAAATAAAAGATCTAAAAGTAGAAAAATATTAGAAGAATATGTGGAGGTAATGCTTTGGGACCTAATTCTCAACAGTGGTATCTTAGTTATCTTTAGTCATGAGGAGGACCAGAAGTGCTTGCTGCAGAAGGTCAAGGACTCTAGTGTTCAATATGGATTGAAGCTCAACATGAAGAAGACAAAGATTCTCACCCCTGGGCCAATTGGCAGCACCATGATTGTTGATGAAGAGATGGAGGTTGTTAACAATTACAGCTTACTTGGCTCCACAACCAACACTTTTGGCATCATCAGTCGGGAAATCAAAAGATGAATTACATTAGGTAAATCTGTTGTCAGGGACCTTTCCAGAGTACTGAGAAGGAACAATGTCAGTCTAGAGACTAAAGTGCACCTGATCCAGTCCATGGTCTTCACAATTACTTGCTATGCATCAAAGAGCTGGACAATGACTAAGGATGACAGAAGAAGAAGAATCAATGCCTTTGAGATGTGGTGCTGGAGAAGAGTCTTGAAGATACTATGGACTGCCAAGAAAACAAATAGATCTATCTTGGAGTGGGTCAAACCAGGCTTCTCCTTGAACACTAGGATTTTGAAGCTTTGTCTGACATACTTTGGGCATGTGGCCAGGGGAGACTGATCCTTGGAGAAGGATATCATGTTTGAGAGGGTGGAGGGACAGCACAGAAGAAGAAAACCCCAAATGAGTTGGATTGACAAAATAACTGGAGCAAGAGGGGCAGGGGGGTAGGCGTGTCAGAATCAATGAGACAGGGCAGGCTTCAGAGCTGTTGTGACAGGGTCACAATGAGTCACAGGTGCCTTGATGGCACATAACAATAATTACATCTTAGTTAAGAAGTACTGCTGTAACAAAAATACCACAGGGTAGGTGGCTTCACCAAACAAATTCATTTTCTTATAGTTTAAGAGGCTAGAAGTACAAACTAAGGGCAGCAGCTCTAGGAGAAGGCTTTCTGTGATGGAAAAAATATGAAAGCAAATAATATAGTTGTACAAGATTTCACTTAATTGTACATGTAAAATGCAGAAGTGGCAAATATTTTGTCACATATATATTTACCATTATTCTTAGACATTTTAAACCATGATTATCTGTAAATGATGTATCATGTTAAATGTGAGTTCTTCAGAAAAAAGCAGAGTAGACAAAATGGGGTTTAAAGGAAGAGGGGAATTTGCTAATAAAATAAAAAAACCAACAGTACTGATACATGTCATTAAGAAGGTAATCTTAGAGAAGTTCAGGTAAATAGCCATGTCTACATGTGGGAAAAAGTTCCAACCCGAGACAAAAGCCAGTGCAAAACTTTTTAAGTGAAAACATGTTCTGTGTAGCCTTGCAACAGCAAGAAGGACAATTTGACTATAGTGGCCTACTGGCAAGAAGCTGAATTGTAATCCTAAAGGCGTGGGGTTCGAATCCACCAGCTGCTTCGTGGAGAAGGATGGGCAATCTCTTCCTATGTTATTTACTGCCTCTGAAAACCTGCTTGAGGGTCAACTATGAGTCAGTTCTGACTCAATGGTACACAACAACATTAGATCTCTAACTGGGGGTGCCTAGTAAGTAGACAGTCTGTAGTTGAGGGAAAATGTTAAAGCCAGGCCTGCTGAAATATGATGGTCTATGAAACCATGAGATCTCTAAGGGAGTGTTTGTAGACCCAGAAGCAGGCTGAAGACCGAACAATGGAAACTGCAAAGGTAAAAAGTCAGGGGAAAAGAGAAAGAACTGTTGTTGTTGTTATGTGCCATTGAGTCGCTTGCGACTCATAGCGACCCTATGTACAACAACCCTAAACTCTGCTCTGTCCTGTGCCAATCACACCGTCTCTGACACTCCCATC
>NW_006399891.1:5171065-5173235 GCF_000299155.1 Elephantulus edwardii | reverse complement strand
ATTTTACACTCCCACCAACAGTGAATAAGGGTTCCAGTTTCTCCACAACCTCGCCAGCATTTGTTGTTTGCTGTTCTGTTAAATTTTGCTATTCTGATGGGGGTGAGATGATATCTCATAGTTGTTTTGCACCATAGCTTTTTTATAACTATCTTTTCTGTGTAATTTATGTGAAGAATATATTTCTGTACTACTGGGTAATATTTATAAGCTATCAAATCTAATGGCTGCCCATTTGTCAGGTTGTTGTTGTGTACCATTGAGTTGGAATTGACCCAGAGCTGACCCACTGGAGAATTTTCAGAGGCAGTTAATTGCACAGGAGGAGATTGCCCGTCTTTCTCCCACAGAGCAGCTGGTGGCTTTGAACCACATGCCTTGGGAATTGCACACAGATTCTTGCCACAAGGCTGCCCCATAATTAATTTAATCATTCTTCCTATTGTTGAAATTTCATGGTGTTCCACTGATTGCAGCTTATTTTGGTTTTGTGGTCATTATAAAATAATACTTTGGTAAAAATATAAACCCAAGTTAATATTTCTTCTCTTTGGAGCAGATCTTTATACTAAATGCAAATCTTACTCCAATAATGATTTAGATAATGAATCATATTTTACCACCACATATTCATTTTGGAAAAGTACTTTTTCATTATTCATTGGAAAAAAGACTTTATGACTGCCTAAAGGGATGAAATTCAATATTTTTCTCTCTGCAGCACAATTAATGAAATATGCTATGAGACCATTAATATTCCTTCCCTTGTAACAAAATACAATTGCTGATAAAATGCAACCAAATTCAGGGCTGAAGGCACAGATTTCTGGTTTGTAAATGGAGGGTAAATTTCCTTATATAAACTCAACAGGCAGAATAATTTATGCATTTAGATAATTCTCTAAAACATGGCTCATAGTCATAACTCATAGTCAACTTAATGACCCCCAACAACAACTCTAAAACGTTTAAGAATAAGAAAATTAACAAGGGTAAAAATAATCATCACATATTGTTTTGATCTTTGTAAGTATATAATTGTAAGGTTAGATCTTCTGTTTTAATCCTTAAAAGTATATAATTGTAAATTATTAGATCTTTTGTTTTGATCTTTGTAAGTATATAATTTTAAATTATTAGATATTACTTTATCTCCAAATTATCATTTTTATAATTTATTATAAAGTAAATACAGCCCAAGTAAAACTTCATGCATATCACAGTTAGTAATTATTCTTAAGATTTTGCTTAACAAGTATTTATGTTTTATATACTGGTGACAGAACCTTAAGGCAAAGTAGAAAATGCACTCAGCTCATAACCAAAAAGTTTAGCTGTTCAAAACCACCAGCCACTCCTTGGGAGAAAGAAGGGCGATCTGCTTCCCTCACATTTCAGCCTTGGAAACTTTGTCGTGAGGTGTTCGTTGGTCTACATGGTCCTTATGAGGCAGATTCTACACAACAGCAGTTAAGTCTAGGGTTCTAGCACATTATAATATGCAATTATCATTTTTAAATAGAATAAAGTCACCATTCCACCGGATCTGATCATTAAAGAACAACAAGACTCTACTGGTAATGCATATAAACGACAAAAAAAAAAGGATTCTCAATCTTGGAACTTAAAACACCCCAATGTTCTCGCTATTTATATTTTTATTTTGGTTTTCAGTCTGTCTCACTGTATCTTTGTTTGAATTGAGGCTTGTGTTTGAGGTTGAGCATGCACCATGGGACCTTGTGTTAATTAAACACTAGGCTGTATATGGGAAGTGGCATTCCCAACCTCAAGGCACAGTGAAAATCTAATATGAATCCTTTGTTCTTTCTTCTCATCCTACATAGGAAAAGTAGTCTTTAAAAATGACCTAAAGGGACGAAATCGAAGGCTTTTCCCTCTCTCTGGCACAATGAATTTAATAATTTATAATATGGATTTGTTTTTCCTCCACATAACAACAATAAAAATGTTTGGCCTGGTAAAATAACAGCATTGAGGGCTTTTTATTGTTGTTGTTGTTATGTGCCGTTGAGTCATTTCCGACTCATAGCGACCCTATGCACAACAGCCCTAAACCCTGCTCTGTCCTGAGCCAAACGCACCGCCTCTGACACACCCATCCTGATTACCCCAGTCACCGAATCAATCCATCTCATAGAGGGTCTTC
>NW_006399891.1:5149298-5157780 GCF_000299155.1 Elephantulus edwardii | reverse complement strand
CACCAATCTTGACCCCACATTTCTCCTCATAGAGCCCAGCCTCCCGGATAATCTGTTCTGCATATAGGTTGAAAAGGTATGGAGATAGGATGCAGCACTAGTGAAGGAAAACTGAGGGACCAGTAAATCTGGTTACATTCTATAAAAACATCTTCACAGGGCTTATGGAAAATAGCAACTGAAGAAAAGTGCTCCCTTCTTCCCTCCCCTTTTCTCTAGGCTCCCTCTGACTTGTTTTCTTACCACTGATGGCCATGGCTGCTGTTGCCACTTCTACTATTCTCTTGCACTTTATTCGTAGCTACGTAACTTTTCTAAGCCATATTATCATCTTGACTTGATTATAAATAACCTGGTGGTAGGTTTCTAGACTCTCTTTCCCCAGCTTTAGTCAAAAGAATATTGAAGAAGTAGGATAAACTCTCCTTACATCTTTACGATAAAATGCCTTTACAGCCTAAACTTGTTTGACTGGCAGACCATGATCCGTCTCTTTATTGTGTGTGCAAAAACTAACAGAAAGCTGGGAAAATGCATGTTGTTGTTGTTGTTGTTTTTATTGCTGATGAGTACCATCAAGTTGGAACTGACCCATAGCTGAGCCTCCAGTGGGTTTTCAGAGGCAGTGAATGGCACAGGAGGCGACTTGTCCATCTCTCTCCCATGGAGTAATTGGTGGATTCAAACCTGTACCTCTACATTGGCAGTGCAGTTCCTTATCCCTAAGCCACCATTTGCTTGTAATTTTGCTTTTCCATTTGTAGTATTCTTGAGCTGAGGAAAGAAACATGTTAGTTAACTTTGCATGTACTACTGTGGCTTTGTTTAAAGGAGATTATCTTGAGACAATGAATGAATGAAAATTCAACTTTCTATAAACTTTCATTAAAAGCATAATTTGTTTTTGTTGTTGTTGTTGTTATGTGTCGTCAAGTTGCTTGCAACTTATAGCAACCCTATGTAGCTTCAGGTCCTCCTCAGCTTCAGAAAGCAGAGTTGTGTCATCTGCATAATGCAGGTTGTTGATGACTCTTCCACCACTCCTGATGCCACATTCCTCCTCATACAGGCCAGTATCTTGAATGATATGTTCTGCATAAAAATTGAAAAAGTATGGAGACAGAATACATCCCTGATGGACCCCCTTCTTGTCTCCCTGCTCTGTTCTGATGACTGTCTCTTGGTCCAAGGATAGGTTTCGCATTAGCACAATCAAATGTTCTGGGATTACCATTCTTCTCAGAGTCAGACATAGCTTGTTGTGATCCACACAAAAGCCTTGGCATAGTCAATAAAGCACAGATAGATATTCTTCTGGTATTCTCTGCTTTCTGCCAAGATCCATCTAACATTAGCTATAATATCCCTAGTACCACTACCTCTTCTAAATCCAGCTTGCACATCTGGCAGTTCTCTGACATATTGCTCAAATCGTTTTTGGATCATTTTCAGCAGAATCTTGCTTTATCTTTTTTTAATCATGTGATATTAACAATATTGTTCAATAATTTCTGCACTCTGTTGGGTCCCTTTTCTTTGGAACGGGACCAAAGATTGATCTTTTCCAGTCAGTTGGCCAGCTGGCTGTTCTCCAGATTTCTTGGCACAACTTAGTGAGCACATCCAGGGCAGTGTCTGTTTGTTGAAATATGCCAATTAGTATGCTGTCAACTCCTGAAGCCTTGTTTTTTGTCAATTGCTTCATAGCAACTTGACCACTGATCTGATTGTATTTGCTTTGATTATTTAAAAACATAGAAAGAGATTTCTAGCTGGAATTAAATGTTACATTAAAAAGTTTAAGTCCAAATACTCCTAATGTACTCAATATTTATCCTGAGGAATACTTGACATTAAATCCTCTGGTGCACAATATAAAAAATCCTGATTTCCACATCCCCCATCCCCAGAAAATGTTTCTAGGTTCTCCCTTCCTCTGCATTCTTTAATTTCAGTTTTCATCTCAAAACACTTTCCAGTTTTGTAAATAAAATCTTTCAGAGTTTATGTATTTTCTATCTCTGTGAACAAACTTAGAATGGAAAATCTGGTTTTGACTAAGTATAGCCACGGTGCTCCTTAAAGACAAGAGTGAGGAGACTTTATCTCACATATTTTGAGGCATGTTACCAACAGGAGCTAGTCCTTGGAAGAGGAAGTTAGAAAATTAAGGAAAGGAAGGCCACCCCACCCCTCAGTGAGAGGGACTGCCATAGTGGTTGCAATGATGGGGCCGCATACAGCAGAGACTGGGTCGATGGAGCGGCAGCAGGCAGGGTTTGACGTGTCCCACACAGGATCACTAGACGCAGAGTCACCCAACAGCACCTAACAAAGCTGAAGAGGGTATCCACAGTTGTCACATGGAGTTTGAAGAGTTAGAGTTTTTTTCTTAAAAGTACTTGAATAATTGTTTTGCAATAGAAATAATAACAACTTCTTGTTGTTGTTCTTGTTGTTGTTGTTATGTGCCATCGATTTGCTTGCAACTCATAGCAACCCTATGTACAAGAGTTCTAAATGCCGTTCTATCCTGTGCCAACCTCGCTGTCTCAAATACACTCATTCCCACCACTCCAGTCACAGAATCGATCCATCACATCGAGGGTCTTCCTCTCCTACGCCGTCCCTCCACCCTCTCAAACATGATGTCCCTCTCCAAGGACCAGTCCCTCCTTGCGACATGCCCAAAGTATGTCAGTTGAAGCTTCAGAATCCTTGACTCCAAGGATCATTCCGGTTTCACCCTCTCCAAGAAACACCTGTTTGTTCTCCTAGCAGTCCATGGTATATTCAGCACTCTTCTCCAGCACCACAGCTCAAAGGCATCAATTCTCTTTCTATCATCCCTATGCATTGTCCAACTCTCTGATGCACAGCATGTAATTGAGAACACTTAGCATGAGTAGGCCTGATGCAGAGAGCTGTAATCTCAACAGGAACCTAAAAAGTATGTGAAAGTACATGTTTTTAGAGGAGGACACCAACCCTTAGAGAAGGCAAGTGCTAGGGACGTACTGTGGTGACCCTTAAAACGGGGGTAGAATTACAAGTCTGGCTGGCTGTCATAGCCATATCCTCTTCAAGTGCCTCACCAGAGCTTCCCAGTCTGCATGATACTAGGAGCCTGCACGTGACTTTTTAACAGCTGTGGTGACCTATAATAGGAAGAGTACAGTTCCCCACATAGCAACTAAGCTCACCCTTGGTACCCTTTGTACCCAAAGAAGAGTATCTTCTCCTGGAAACTATGTAGTCAAGCAAATGGAAATTTAAGGAAACTCTTGAAATGTATCCAGAAGAAAGTATATATAGTTTCTGAGCCTGTGCCTAACTAACTCTAGTAAATGTGGCTTCCCTTCTGCTGTTCTGATGGCTTAGGTATTTGTGAGCTGATAGATTGGCTATAAGACCACAATGTGACAAGAGCCACTCATTCAACAATCAAAGTACAAACTCCTTAAAACACTCATTCATTTGTCAACACTGCTAGTTTCAGAGATGTGTCTATACCATGTTCTCTTGCAAATAACATGAGCCTTCTATGTTTATTTACCCCTCCACTCCACCTGTATCCCAGAAGTCTTTTTAAAATGCTGCTATACCAATTCTTTTTCTACATATTGCTGCTAAAAAGGATAATAAAAGGCAGAGAATGGACAGATAACGAATGTGGACTAGAATAGGTAAAGGGAAGGACGATCTGAAAGGAATGGATGGTTAGACAAGTTGTTTTGATTTACATCAGAGTCCAGCTTTACGAATGCTTTGCTCAGCATACAGATTGAATAGGTATGGAGAAAGAATACAGCCCTTATGCACACCCTTCCCAATTCCAAACCATGCAGTATTTTCTTGCTCTATTTGGACAACAGCTTCTTATTCTAGGTGTATGTTTTGTATAATTAAGTGTTCTGACATTTCCATTCTTCTCAATGTTAGACATACTTTGTTATCATCCACACTCAAATGCCTTTGTATAGTCAATAAAACACAAAAAGACATTCTTCTGGTATTCTCTGCTTTCAGCCAGGATCTATCTGACATCAGCAATGATGATTTAGGATAGGGTAGGAAGGAAAATATGCATGGATGAATATGTGAAAACCAATCTCTTTGTAAACTTCCACTAAAATCACAGTAAGAGAAGGCGGGGCGGGGGGGGGGCGGGGAAGAAATATACTTTTTTAAAAAATTTATTTTGTCTGTGTGTACCATCAAATCAGGAAGAGACTGTCCCTCCCTCTCCAGCAGAGCATCTGGTGGATTTGAACCGCACACCTCTGGGATTGCAGTGCAGCTTCTTGACACTGGGCCACCAGAGCTCCATAAGATAAATATATATTAAAACAACAGTGCTTTTTACCACTAGGCCAGCTGAGCTCCGGCACTGATAATAGAGCTTTTCAGAAAAATTTTTTCAAAAATTTTATCATGGTGTGTATGTGCGTGTGTCAAACATCTTTAAACTCAAAACAATTTTTAAATGTTAAATAAACCTCACATTTCCTGAATATCCACTATGTATTGTTGTCATTGTTGTTAAGTGCCATCGAGTCACTTGTGACTCTTAGAGCCCTAAAACCAGCTCTATCTTGTGCCAGCCTTACTGTCTCTGACACACCTACCTTCATTACCCCAGTCACTTACTCAGTCCATCTCATCGACGGTCTTCTTCTCTTTCACTGTCATTCCACCCTCTTAAGCATGATGTCCCTCTCCAAGGACTGATCCCTCCTTGCAACATGCCCAAAGTATGTCAGACAAAGCCTCAGAATACTTGCCTCCAAGGAACAGCTTGGGTTCACCTTCCCCAGGACGAACCTGTTTGTTCTCCTGGCAGTCTATGCTTTATTCAATACTCTTCTCCAGTACCACAGCTCAAAGGCATAAATTCTCTTTCTGTCATCCCTAATTATTGTCCACCTTTCTGATGCATAGCAAGTGATTGCTAAGACTATGGCCTGGATCAAGTGTACCTTATTCTCCAGACTGACATCGTTGCTTTTCAGTATTCTAGAGAAGTCCCTGACAGAAGACTTTCCCAATGCGGTTCATCTTTTAATTTCCTGGCTGCTGGTACCAAGAGTGTTGATTGTGGTACCAAGCAAACTAAAGCTGTCAACAATCTCAATCTCCACCATCTGTCATGATGCTGCCAATCAGCCCAGTGGTGACAATCTTTGTCTTCTTGATATTGAGCTTCAATCCATATTGAAGACTACAGTCCTTGACCTTTTGCAACAAACACTTCAGGTCCTTCTGTTTCAGCAACCATGTTTGTGTCATCTGCATAAGGCAGACTGTTGATGAGACTTCCTCCAATCCTGATTCCACATTCCTCCTCATAGAACCCAGCCTCCCGGATGATCTGTTCTGCATATAGATTGAAAAGGTTTGGAGATAGGACACATCCCTGGTGTACATCCTTCCCAGTTTTGAACCATGCAGTATTTCTTATCTCCTTTATGGTGACTGCCTCCTGGTCCAACTATAGGTTTTGCGTAAACACAATCAAGTGCTCTGGAATTCCCATTCTTCTCAGAGTCAACCAGTTTGTTGTGATCCACTGCCTTTGCATAGTCCATGAAACACAGATAGACATTCTTCTGGTATTCCCTGCTTTCACTATGTATTATGCAACAAATAATTGCCCCAAAATTAAAATTTTAAGTAAAATAAAAGGCAGGATGATAGGACCACTGAGAAAGGAACTAAATCCTTTTGGGGGAGAAGTTTTAAAAAGTTTAAATTAATAAACAGATAAGTTGGGTGAAGAGAAGGCAGTGTGATAATAAAAAATGTTATCCATCATTTAAAAAAAATTAGAAAAGAAGTTCACAAAGAAAATGACAGTCAGTGAGGGAGCATTTCAGGAAAGGAGGACAGCAAGTTCCCAGTATGCAGTCATTAAGCAGTAGGGCAGATTCAGAGACACTTACAATTTGTTATAGGGAGGCTCTGCTTGTAATGAATTCCATATTTGTTGTCTTAATTTCTAAAAGTGTTTTCTAAGAATAGTGTTGATGGAGAATAGCCCAGTATTTTTAACATGTCATCTCAATATCTTCTGGCCTCCATGCTCTGTGATGAGAACTCATTGCCATCAAATAAGACATAACTCCTAGCTGTCTCTCCAGCAGATTTTCAGAGACTGAAATCATATGGAAGGAGATTGCCCATCTTCCTCTCACAGAGCATCTAACATCCAATCTGAAACCTCCTTACCCACTGCACCACCAGAGCTCCTGAATATACTTAAAGTTGTGACTTTAAAATCTTTATCTAGTAAGCTCACATCTGAATTTTCTATTCAAGTTTGTCATGTCAAGCAGCTGTTATTTAACATTACCAGGCATTGTTCTGAACAAATGTCTTGAGAATAAGGCTTATGACAGAGAGCAAGCTCTGAATCAGGTCAAATAAACACTGACAATGTTGTTGTTGTTGTTGTGTACCACTGAATCAGAACTGACCCATAACTGACCTTCCAGCAGATTTTCAGAGGAAATTAACTGCACGAGAGACTGCTCATCCTTCTCCCTCAGAGCAGAGATGGATTCAAAGCACATGTGTTTGGAATTGCAGCACAACCTCTTACCAGTGCTGCCCAGCAGGGCTCCAGCCCTGACAATAAAGCTCTTCAATGACAAGACAGTTTTCAGTGTAATAGTGACAATTCTGTATGAATAAGACTTTTGGGAATCTCAAGCTTATTCTTCACATGTTTGTTGTGGTTGATATTCTTAAGGGCATTCAAGTCAACTAAGATGCATAGTGACTCTATAAATAATAGACCTGAACTTCACCCTACCCTGTACTATCTTTACAGTCTCTGTCACTCTCAAGCCCATTATTATGGTAGACACTGTGTCTATCACACTAACAGTCTTTCTCTTTCCCCCCAATGCTTTACCTTTCCCAGCTTGATATCTTTCTCCGAGAACTGGTGCCTCTTCAAAATATGTCCAAAGGGAGTGGAACAATCTTTAACATCCTTGCCTCTATGAAGCACCCTAACTGTACTTGCTCCAAGGCAAACCTGTTTGTTCTTTTGGCCAGTCCCTGGTATATATAATACTCTTCACCAACATCACAATTCAAAAACATCACTTTGTCTTCTGTCTTCCTTATTCATTGTTCAACTTTTAGATGCATGCATAGGAAGCAACTGAAGAAAATGTCATGGCACCTTAGTCTTTTGCCCCCCTTCACATCCTAGTGGCTTCTAAAAATAAAAATAATGACATGCTCTTCCCTCTGTTCCTATCCTCCTCCCCCTTGGATCTTCAGACATGTACTAGTTATCTATTTCTACAATAAAGATTTTATACAGTATTTGTCCTTATGGGACTGAGTTAGCTCACTTAGCATAATGCTTTCCAGTTCTTCCTAAGTTAGGTAGTAATTTACAAAATCATTGCGCCTGTGTGCTGTGTAGTATTCCATCATGTTAACTTTTCAATTGATTTGATTGTTCTTGGACCTCTGGACTGCTTCCTTGATTAATGTTCTTGTGATGGATGGTGAATAGCACTGCTACGAACATTGGTGTACGAGTCTCCATTTGTATCTGTTATCTTTTTCTCAGGGTGTATTCCAAGCAGTGGAATAACTATGTCATAGGGAATTCCTATGTTCAGCTTTTTGAGGAAACGCCAAACTGCCTTCCAGAGTGGTTGTACCACTTTACAATTCCACCAACAGTGTATAAGAGTTCCTATCTGTCCACATGCTCTCTAAAATTTATTACTTGCTGTCCTGTTAATTTTGCTACTGCTACTGGGATGAGATGGCATCTCATCATGGTTTCAATTAGTAGCTATCTTATTGCCAGTGATTGTGAGCATTTCCTAATGTGTCTGTTGGCCATCCAAGTATCTTACTCTGTGAAAAGTCTTTTCATGTCTTTTGCCCATTTATTGATTGTGTTATAGTCTTTCTTGTGGAGGGCCTGTAGGATTCTGTAAACTTAAGAGACCCTTATCTGAAATAGTATTGCCAAATATTTTTTCCCAGTCAGTACATTTTCTTTTCACTCTGTTGGGAAAAGTTTTTTATGAACACAGGGATTTAGTCTTTAGGAGGTCCCATTCATCATTTTTATCCACTCCAGATCATGCATTTCTGGCTGTATTTGGCAGTCTCTTTACACCATAGACTAGGTAGAAATGGCATCCACTTCCTAAACAACATGCCTCTAGAAACTCTATGAACTTTAATAAATTCAATAGTTGTAGAGGGGCCTTTTGTTCATAGGGTCACTATGAGTCATGCCCTAACAGCAGACTTTCCCATGGCAATATGTCTTCTAATTTCCTGGCTACTGGTGCCGAGAGTGTTGACTGTGGAGACAAGCAAACTGAAGCTGTGAACAATCTCAATCCCTTCACCATCCATCCATGGGAAAGTCTGCTGTTAGGGACCTCTCCAAAGTACTGAAGAGCAATGGTGTCTCTTTAGAGAATAAGGTGCGTCTGAT
>NW_006399891.1:5143327-5145308 GCF_000299155.1 Elephantulus edwardii | reverse complement strand
GCATGCATAGGAAGCAACTGAAGAAAATGTCATGGCACCTTAGTCTTTTGCCCCCCTTCACATCCTAGTGGCTTCTAAAAATAAAAATAATGACAGACAAACCAATTGTCATCAATTCCAATTAATATAAACACTACTTGGAAACTCTAGATACTATTTCTAAACACTATTTCCAAACTCTATTTGGAACATTAGCGAAATGATGATAGCTATAGAACACGCTTCAGATCTTTTGGTCAGAGGGTCTTTATGTCTCATTCTCTACTCGGTGGCACTGAACAACAACAATATAGAACAGAGTAGAAGTGCCAAGAGAGTTTCTAGGGTGATGAGGCTGATACATGCAGATTGTCATATCTCTCTCCTACAGAATGGATAGTACCTTTTAACCACTAACTTTTCTGGTACTATATGCATGCTTTACCACTATACCAACAGAGCTCAGTGGCTACTGTTGTTGTTGTGTGCCATCGAATCAGACTGACTCATAGCTGACCCTCCAGAGGGTTTTCAGAGGCAGATAATAGTATGGGAGGAGATGCCCCGTTCTTCTCCCACAGAGCAGCTGGTGGATTCAAACCATGTGCCTTTGGGATTGTGGTTTAGCATCTTATCACTAGGCCACCAGATGCCTATTGTGAAGTTCTTTGGTTTGAGAATATAGTACACAGTAGAAGAGATGAAAATTAGGTTAGGGTAGATAAAAATCAAGAAAACAAAGATTCCCCCACTAGGTAAGTTGGCAGCATCATGATAGATGGTGAAGAAATTATTGACAGCTTTAGTTTGCTTGGCTCCACAATCAACACTCTTGGTACTAGCAGCCAGGAAATTAAAAGACAAATTGCATTGGGAAAGTCTGCTGGAATATTCCTCTCCAAAGTACTGAAAAGCAATGATTTCAGTCTGGAGACTAAATCTGGACTAAAGCTGGACAGTGACTAAGGATGATAGAAGGAGAATTGATGCCTTTGAGCAGTAGTACCAGAGAAGGGTATTGAATATACCATGGTCTGCCAGGAGAACAAACAGGTTCAACCTACAGAGGGTGAAACTAGGTTGCTCCTTGGAAGCAAGAATTTTGAGGCTTCATCTGATATACTTTGGACGTTTTGCAAGGAGGGACTAGTCCTAGGAGAGGGATGTCATGCTTGGGAGGGTGGAGGGACAGCATAAGGAGGGAAGACCCTTGATAAGATGGTTTGATTCAGTGACTAGGGTAATGGGGGTAGATGTGTCAGAGGCAATAAGATTGACACAGAATAGAGCAGGGGTTAGGGCTATTGTACATAGATTCGCTATGAGTTGCAGGCAACTCAATGGCACATAACAACAAGAACAACAGGTTAAATTACTAGAGAGTTACCTACTCTAAGCAAGATTCAGCTATTTTCCTAGATTAAAGACTCTTGGATTGTTGCAAGCCTTGGGTTATGTTCAGAGTTGTGAAAAAGTTGGTTTTGTGGATTTTTCCCAATGTTTTTATTGCCTTTGTGAAAGATATTTTCATCAGTTCTTCATTAGCCATTCTAAAAGCTCCACATTGCCCAATTTTGTTTTATTTTGAATAATGTTTTTCAGTGACCTTCTCCCTTTTATGAACATAATGTTAAGAGTTCCCATTATTAAGTTATTAATCATTGTTATTCAAAAGTCCTTGTGTCACAACTCCGTATGTGAGACACCTGGAGTTCTGACTCTGCATCTGTTGCTTTGGTTTTTTTCGTCTTTTGATCTTGTTTCTCTTTTAAATAAAATTTTTATTCCTTACAGGTTTACTTACAAAGTTCGTATATACTGTTTTTCACACTGGATCTTTCCCATTTCCTTTACCCACCCCTCCATCTACTCATCAAAATGTGCAGCCCTATGATTATCCTCCTGTCCATGCTCTTCCCTCTGTTCCTATCCTCCTCCCCCTTGGATCTTCAGACATGTACTAGTTATCTATTTCTACAATAAAGATTTTATACAGTATTTG
>NW_006399891.1:5106691-5141982 GCF_000299155.1 Elephantulus edwardii | reverse complement strand
TGGAGAGGGACATCATGCTTGGTAGGGTGGAGAGACAGCACAGAAGGGGAAGGCCCCCTTTGAGGTGGATTGATTCAGTGACTGGGGTAATTGGGATTTGTGTATTGGAGATGGTGCGATTGGCACAGAACAGAGCAGAGTTTAGGGCTGTTGTACATAGGGTCACTATGAGTCCCAAGCGACTCGATGGCACATAACAACAACAATATTGTAAATGATATTGTTTTCTTGATTCCCTTCTTTGAGTTCTCTTTGTAGAGGAATCCTACTGATTTTTGGATATTGATCTTATATCCTGCCACTCTACTAAATTGGCCTACTTAATCAAACAAGTTTTTTTGTAGAGTCCTTGGGGTTTTCTGTGTAGTGATAGTCTAACCATGTCTTTGTCAATCTGGATGCCTTTCATTTGCTCCTCTTGTCATATTGCCCTAGTAAGCACTTCCAATACAATATTGAATAGAAATGATGACAGTGGGCATCCATGGTTTTGGTGAGTGTCTTTATAAGGAAGAGGTGTTGGATTTTGCCAAACGTAGTCTTGTTTCTTGATATGTCTTATAATTTCCTTCGAATGCTAGATATTACAAGTGAAAATCTGGGAGATCTTTGATTGAAAATGTTTATCTCCAGAGAAAACTCACCTCTGTACTCAAATAAGTAACTAGAATAGCACAGTCCATTCCAGTCCAGTAAGAACCGAGCTAAGTTGATGTGGTGCTACAGTTTCTGTGTCAGTAGGTCTATCTTTGAGTCATACCCCGTTATTGTTGTTGTTAAGTGCCTCAAGGCGATTACAACTCATGGAGACCCTATGAACAACATATCTGAGCCCTCTCCTGCACCGGCCTCACCATCTCTGACACGCTCAATTTCATTACTGCAGTCACCAGGACAATGGACCTCATTGAGGGTCTCCCTCTCTTTCTCTGACCCTCTACCTTTCCCAGCATGATGTCTTTTTCCAAGGACTGGCCTTTCCTAACAACATGTCCAAAGCATGTAAGACAAAGTCTCACCATCTTTACCTCTGAGGAGTTCTCTGTCTGCATTTTTCATAAGACTTCTGCTTGTTCTTTTGGCAATCCACGGAGAACTCAGCACTCTTCTTCAACACCACAACTCAAAAGCATCAATTTTTCTTTTGTCATCCTTATTCATTGTGCAGCTCTCAGATAAATAGCAGGTGATTGGAAAGGTATAGCTTGAATCAGGTGCACTGATTCTTTATTCTAACGTCATTGTTCCTCACTCATTTGGAGAAGTCCCTGACAGCAGACTTTCACAATGAAATACATCTTTTGATTTCTTTACTGCTGGTACCAAGGGTGTTGATTGTAGATCCAAGCAAGATGAAATCATTGACAACATAAATCTTTTCTCCATTTATCATATGCTGCCTCTTGGCAAAGTGGGGAGGATCATTATTTTCTTGATGTTGAGATGTAATCCATAGTGCAGCCTGTCATCTTTGATCTTCTACAAGTGCTTCAAGTTCTCATCACTTTCAACAAACCAGATTTCATCTGCATAATGATAGGTATTGATGAAACTTCTTAAATCTTAATATCACATCCTTCTTCATAAAGTCCAGCTTCACAAATTATTTTTTTCAGCATACAGATTTAGTAGGTATAGAGAAAGGATACAGTCCTTATACACACCTTTCCCAATTCCAAATCATCCCCTTGTTCTGTTGAGACAAAGCTTCTTGATCTAGATATAGGGTTCGTATAAATATAGTTAAGTGTCCTGAAATTCTCATTCATCTCAATGTTAGACATAGTTTGTTATTACTCAAATAGTCAAATGCCTTTACATAGTCAATAAAACACAAATAGACATCCTTCTTATATTCTCTGCTTTCAACCAAGATCCATCAGACATCAGAGGTATCTCTGGTGCCATGGCCTCTTCTAAACTCAGTTTGAACTTCTAGAATTTCTTTATCAATGTGCTGCTCAAGTCATTTCATTTTGAGATGATTATCAGCGATATTTTGTTTGGATGTAATATTAACAATATTGTTCATTAATTTCCACATTCTGTTGGATCACCTTTCTTGGGACTGAACAAATATGGATCTCCTCCAGTCAGGTAGCCAGGTAGCTGTCTTCCAAATTTCCTGGCACAGACTGATGAGCACATTCAAGGCTGCATCTATTAGCTGAAACATATCTATTGATGTCTCATTGATTCCTGGGGCCTGATTTTTTGCCAAAGACTTCAGTCTAGTTTGGACTTCTTGCATCATCATTATTTGCTCTTTTTTTTAAAAAAAAAAAAAGGAAAAGAAAACAAAATCAACCAACCGTGATTTTAAACAAATGTTTACAGAAAGTTTGGGTTTTAATTCATTCATTGACGCACATTTTCCTTCCCCCAATTCACTTTGTAACACATCTGTTGTTCCAGATTGTTAAATGTCTTACACATAATGTTTCATTATACATTTCTCTCAGTCTTATTTCCTCATCTTTTCATTATCTATCATCTATCTATCTATCTATCTATCTATCTATCATCTATCTATCCACTCTTGATCTATTCTCCTCCCCATCCCATGTCAATCCTATTTTATAACAGTGGTGTTATGCAGTATTTGTCCTTTTGTAACTGAGATATTTCACTGAGCACAAAGTCTTCCAAACTCACCTGTGTTGTGCAGTGTTCTACAAGTTGACTGTTTTTCAGTTCTGTGTAAGGTACATTGGGGCTGTACTACAATTTGTCTCTCCACTCATTTGTTGACACATAGTTGGGCTACTTCCACCTCTTTGCTATTGTGAATAAGGCAGTAGCAGTAAACACGGCTTTGCTGACATCTCTTTTTGTTATGGCTCTGGTTGTATATTCCCCTAATGGAATTGCTGGGTCAAATGGTATTTCTATTTCCAACTTTTTGAAAAAGCACCCGACCACCCTCTGTAGTGATAGTACCATTTTGCATTCTTACCAACACTGAATGAGAGTTCCAATCTCTCCACAATATTTCCAGCATTTATTGTTTATTGCCCTATTAAACTTCACTATTGTTCCTGGGATGAGATATCTTCTCATTGTTGTTTTGATTTGTACCTTTCTGATACGTAGGGGTTTTGAACATTTCTTCATGTGTTTGTTGGTCATCTGAATTTCTTCTCTGGTGAAGTGCCCATTCATATCTTATGCCATTTTGCAGTAGAGTTTGTTTGCCTTTTTCTTTTTGAAGTGCTGGAGTATTCTATACATTTTGGAGATTAGTCTCTTAGCAGATGTGTCATGACCAAATATTTTTCCCAGTTTGTGAGTTTCCTTTTTATCCTATTGAAGAAATTTGTTGATGTGCATAGTGATTTGATTTTTAGAAGGTATCATTCATCTGTTTTACCCTCTTCTGATTGTTCATCTTCATTGGGACTTGATCATATATTACTTACTGGAATATTTCATTGTAACGCATTCTTTTAGGTACAGTGATTTTGTGTATTATCTCCATCTTTGGTTGATCCTTCCTGGATCACTCAAGATTTTGCCCTTAGTATCTCTCAATATTACCACTCAAGTCTTAAATTTGTTTTTCAGTTCTTTCAGCTTGAGAACTTTTGAGTCCTTCCCTTTTTATACTCCAACTGTAACTCTTTGCACGTTTCATTATAATAATTGGCTTTGTCTTCTTGAGCTGCCCTTTGAAATCTTCTGTTCATCTCTACTTTGGCATCTCTTCCGGTGTTTTGGCTTCTTAATGCTCTGGTGCAATTTTGAGAGTCTCTTCTGATATCCATTTTGGTTTTTTTTCTTTTAACAACAACAATACCAACAACAGGAGAGAGAGAGAGAGAGCAGTTGGCCTAGCAGACAGAAAGTCATGCTCCTGAGCCAAAGGTGGGTGACTCTACTCTGTGGCCCTCAGGCCTGCCTTTAATTGTTTTTGGTTGAAACATTCTTCTAGGTCGTGTAAACCTGGTATGTCCACTTGCTGTACAGAGGTAACTCGTGGTTGCTGTGAAGCTGAACACTGTGGCACTGATGAGTCAAATGTGAGAATGGTTACCCATGGTGGACAGTGTATGGAGCTCCCCGATTAAGACAAGCTTGGAAATAGGAGTGGCATCCAGTTCCGTAATAGCTTGCCTCTGGAAATCCTATGAACCTGGAGAAAGGGCAAAAGTTATACAGGTGCCCAGGACATAGGGTTCATAGGGTCACTATGAGTCGCCAATGTCTCAACAGCACTTAACAACAACAATCACCTCTGTCTTTATAATGACTTTCTGCTGTTTTTGAGAGTGAGGATTTTTATGTCATCCCGCAGCTCATTTGGCCGTTGATAATTAGTGTTCAGTGCTTCAGACTTATTCTTCAGCTGGTTTTAAACTCACAATGTGGGGTAGACTCAAGATTATATTTTGGTTCTGTGGACTTCTTTTCATTTTCTTCATCTTAAATTTGAACTTGCACGTAAGTAATTGATGGCCTTATTCCATTGCTAGAACTTGGCCTGGTTTTGACTGCTGATATTGAGCTTTCCAAAGATGTAGTCAATCTGACTCCTATGCAGACCATCAAGTGAGGTCCATGTGTAAAGTCACCTTTTATGTTCTTTTTCAAAAAGGCATTTACTATGAGTAAATCATTGAGTGTACAAAATTCAATCATAATTTTGAACTACTATTCCTTCTACTTTGTTTCCAACTTTTGCATTCCAGTCATCAATTATTAACACACATTTTGACTGTATGTTCAATTTCTGACTGCAAAAGTTGTCCAAATTCCTCAATTTCTTCATCTTTGACATTAGTTGTTGATGTATATACTGTTATTTGCATAATAGTTTTATTAACAGGTCTTCCTTGTACATGTATGGATAGTATCCTATCACTCAAAGAATAGTACTTTAAGATAGATCTTACAACAGCCTGTTAACTATGACTGCAGCCCCATTCTTCTTCAGTTTTTCATTCCAAGCATCATAGTAGACCATGTAATTGTCTGATTCAAAGTGGCCAATGCCTGTACATTGCAGCTTGCATTTTACATTTTCTTTTTCACAATTTCCAATTTTTCTACATTCATACGTTATATGTTTCCTATACCTATTAATGAACATTTGCATCTGTTTCTCCACATTTTGAGTATCTGCTCTCTGAGGATTCTGCTTTTAGTATTATGTCTAACTCTGATCCTCTGCTGTTTGTAAGGTTTTCCAAGGCTGATTATTTCAGAAGTGGATGGCTAATGCTTCTTCCCAGTCTTTCCTAAATTCAATTGTTCTCTCCTTAGCAGAGTACTTCTTCCGTAACCTCCATTCTGTGGCTTAAGAATTTGGCAATACCTCAAAGGAATATTTGCAAGTGTTGGGTTCTGTTTTCTGTAGTTTCTTTTTTCTCACAAAATTGGCCTTTAATACCTGGATACTTCAGTAGCACTTTCTAGTTATTAAATCTTCAATATAGGACTCTAGACATGAACTCATTGCCTAATTTATCACATGAAAGGAACATGCCCTAAGGGGTAAACACCTTAAAGAACAATTGATTTTATATCCTTTAACTTCCCCTTTCTCTAGATATTAAAGCCTGAAGTTCTTGTTCTTTGGGTTGCTAATACTCAATAGATGTCTGTTTATTTACAATATTGAGTTGAATACTTTTAATTTTCTCTGCAGGTAAGTCTCAACTTAAACTCATTGCCTTTGAGTAGGATTTGGCTCACTGCTGATCTTTGGCTTTCTTTTCTCTAGAAAGGAAGGAGATAGCTCACCTTTCTCCCACAGAGCTGTTGGATTCCTACCACTAGGCTCAGCCTCTGAGCTAGCAGGGTGAGCACTAGAGAGCTCTGCTACAGATTAACACAGTCTTAGGGAATAACTCTGGTTTTACATTGCTTCACATCATTGATTTAAGAACATTATTATACTCAAATTGAAAGACCTTTGATCTTTGCTCCTACACTATGACCTAGCTGTACTATTTTTAATGAGATCACTGTTTTACTGACCTCTTTCAACTGTGTTGATATTCCCTGGATGTTCCAGACAAGTTCTTTTATCTGAGATTAAGTTATTGCATGGTGTCCTATTCTTTGGCAGTGGAGTAGGAGGAAACAAACTGTACACTCACACCGCCTTTGATTCAACTGCTTTAAAACTAAGTCAGTTTCTACTTCCACCCTCCTCTTTGTGTTCTTTATCTTCAGTAATGAATATGCTATTTAGCTACCACAGAAACTACTTTGGCCTCATGTTTCTCATGTATTTTCATATATGAAAAATCGTCTCATATATTTTCAAAAAAGTAATTTACATAGTAAATGTAATAAAGGTGAGATGAGTATCTGATATTTCTCTTCAAAGGAGAATACATTCTGAGATAATAAGAAAATTTTAATTGACTCAGCACACTAGTAAAAATTCATAGATTTGCACATGCTCGAGGTCGACAAAATCTTACAGATCAGCTAAAGCAACTGAAAATATTTTAAATACTCTCATTCAAGGACGTTTTAATTATTCTCTGCATAGATCATGAGAGAGCAACAATTAGCCTACTTGTGTTTATATTTGCAATTTTAAACAATTACATCAAAAAAGTGGCTCTATTACTTGCCTTACTGATTCTTAGACAATTTTCTTATACATAATTAAAATAATAGGACCACTAGCACAGTCTCTCTTCTTTTTAAAGACTGGAGGATATCTCTGTGCTGGTAGCCACAGATCCCTTTTGAACTTAGTTCAACCTGGAACTGTAGGAGGATATACTAATACTTGTAGACAACCTCAATCTCTTCTCCATCTATCATCAGTGGCAATTGTAACATGTGGTAACATGTTTCCAGAGGCTGTAAATCACTTGAGAGGAGATTACTCATCTTTCCTCCAAAGAATAGCCAGTGGATTCTAACCATTTGCCTTTGGGTTGGCAGAACAAGTTCTTACCACTGTGCAACCTGAGTATAACCTGGTATAACCTACAGTATTATACCAGCATGCAATTCAAATGGTGAATGAATGATCTTTTTAAAATTTGTTGTTGATATCCATGTGTAAGAAAAATACATAATTAAAACATTAAAGCATTGTTTCATATATTTATAGCTTGCTTTTGATTTATAGGCTAATATGAGGTATTCTATTCAAATAACTGTATGTAAATAATAAAAGAATTTCTCTTAAAGAAAATTTTTTTAAAGAATCTTTTTTTATTATTATTATTTTGTGTGCGTGTACCGTCAAATCAGATCTGACTGGTACAGGAGGATATTGCGCCTCCTTCTCCGGCAGAGCATCTGGTGGATTTGAACCGTATTCCTCTGGGATTGCAGTGCAGCTTCTTGCCACTAGGCCACCAGAGCTCCCAGAAAATTATTTCTTAAAGAAAAATATTTACTTGATTATAGTGCAGGTAGTATGTGCATGGGGGGGAAGGGGAAATTATGTACACCTGTGTTTATTGCAGCGTTGTTCACAATAGCAAAGAGATGGAAACAATCCAAGTACCTATCAACAAACAAATGGATAGAGAAGCTGTGGTATATTCACACAATGGAATACTATGCAGCACTGAAAAACAAGGAACTCATAAAATATTATACAAAATGGGTAACCCTAGAGGACATCATGCTGAGTAAAATATCTCAGTCACATAAGGACAAATACTGCATAATGCCAGTGTTATAAAACAGGGATCATGTGGGGATTGGGGAGAAACTAAGAAGAAATGATATAAATAATGTACACTGCATTGAGACAGCTGAGGAAAAGAGCTGTTTAAAAAGAATATATGATTGGGTATTATGTGCGTGACAACAGTCCAGAATAAGAGGTGCATAGCAAAGTGGATGGGGGGGGGGGATTGTGCAACAATAACATAATTTTTTTTTCCAAAGAGAAAAGTGAACTGGGGCGGGTGGGTAAGGAGGAAAATGTACAACGATGAATGAATGGAAATCCGAGTTCTCTCTAAACTTTCATTAAAATCTCAATTAAAATTTAAAAAAGGAGGGGAGAGAGAGGGAGGAGAAAGAGGCAGAGATAAAGACAGAGATAAAAATTGGGAGAGAAAATCAATCTCCAAACAATAGCCATATAATTAAGATTCTCCATGTTCTCATGGCACCAGATACTGTGGGTTCTAGGCGTTTTTACATGGTCACATTGTCTTACTGTGACACTTACACAGGAAATGGAATTTAGATTCAAACTCAGTACTTGAAGTTGTAAAGACTAACCAGAGTTTCTGCAAGAAGTTCTCTATTCTAAGTTACTTTAGCAGTAGCATTCATTTGATTTACAGATTACAGTGTGCGTGACGGGTCCTGTCAGCACTGCAGGGTTACATGAGGAGATCGTCAGTGCCAATGAAGATACCATAGATAGTTTGGAAAAGAAACCTTTCAGATTAATTTACTCTGTGGAAAGAAGGCTTTATTAGAATTGTACCCCTGTGCTTCGACAGGAACATTTCTCATAGCAACATCTATCTTGAACACCAAGCTCTATTAACAAAAGATTTTAATAAATACCAGAATGCCCCCCCCCAAAAAAGAGGACAATTTATGAAAGTGGTATTTACACACTGAAGTTTGGGAAACACTACCAATTTCCGAGTCATTCTAGTATGGAAAAAAATAACTTAGACCCAGCACTTGGTTCCTTTTTTAATAAGATAATGAAAGCATTTGGAACTGATGGATCACGACTTGCGCCATGGTGGACTGATCGTTGTAGCTCTGTGCTCACAGACCTGCACGGACAGACTCCTGGTACAGACGCTACTTCATTTAAAAAAAAAAAAAAAAGCTTTAACAAACTTCCCTGGGGTTTCATTGGCCATTGTCATTTCATAAAGCCATACTGACAGAATTTTTGTAAAAATAAAAAAAATATTGTTGATTTTAGACCTCCTTGCATTTAAAAGGACTTTGTAACCAAAAGATAGTAGACTAGATAAAGCAGCCTGTAAGTATCCAGTTAGGCTACAAAAGCTTTCAGTTATAACATGTCCCAGCTCACAGACAAATCATTCAGCCCTTCTGGGCTACTATCCCCCAAAGATGCTATAATTTTCTTTTATTTTTAATTTTTTTTTTCAATTTTCAGAGAAAAAAGACGCTACCACGTTCTTTTGGAAGTATTAACATTCCAACATAACTCTAGTTAGAAGTCTCCACTTCCAATACCTGTCCCTACTTGTTTAATAGTTATTCTATGCTGTTGATTCTGAATCAAAGTGCCCCTAAATGACTGAACACAAATGCCATGTAGGATTCCCTAGACTAATTCTTAGGGCTGCAGATTGCCAGATCTTTTCTCTCAAGGAGCAGCTGGTAGATTTGAACCACTGACCTTTCAGTTAGCAGCAAAACACTCAACTATTGTGCCAGCAGAGTTCCATTCTTGTTTGATAGAACTACCAATATTGTGCTAAAAATATTATACTAATAAAATTTATAAAAACCTGCTGTTAGACAAAAGAAGATAAACACAACATACTCTTTGTGTTCTTGCTACAACAAAACGCATTGCCATCAAGTCAGAACCAACTCACAGCTAGACACCTCACACACACACCCAGTGAGTTTTCATAGATTGTATACAGCACAGTGGCTGCAGCAATGGGATCAAATATATCAGAGATGATAAGGATGGCACAAGATAGGACATGGTTCAGATCTGTTGTTCATAAGGTCGCAATGAGTCAGACTCAACGACAACGTACTGCACAGGAGAAGATTGTCCATCTTCCTCCCATAGAGCAGCTGGTGGATTTGAACTTCTTGCCATTGGGTTGGGAGCGCAACTCTTTAGGCACTAGGCCACCAGACCTCCTTGTGTTAGTTAAGGAGCTGAATTGTAATAACAATCTATTTCAAGTCCTTGCCTTGCAAGAAGGTTGGTAGTTGAGACTCAAATATTTAACAGATGTGACCCAATATTAACCAATTAGTTTGATACCATCTGAGGAATTCATTTCAAATTATTAATATCTCCAATGCCCTTAAATATTTTCATTATTTATCACCCTAATTTTTCATAATACCAGATCCTACTTGTGCAGTGAAGGTACCTTGGATAGCCTTACAAAAATCATCTACAGAGATAGTAATGAGCAGTTGTAGAGGGACACATTTAGCAGTTGTTCATCCCAAAGTATCAATCTATTTTTTTCTCTGGTTTAGGAAGCCTCTTCTAGTTTAATGAATGCAGCTTGCTGTTCATTCCATGCAGGCTGCTTCCCCACCCTGGTGAAAGGGAGCCCAGAGGAACAGCTGCTTCCCAGCTCCGAATTAGCAACATGGTGTGTGGCTCAACACATCACAGTTGCTGCTCTGAGAACAGATGGCACCTGGGTCTCCCATGTCTACTGGGATCCCCAGCTTGAATGTTAAACAAAGACTCACCCAGAGAACGTAATTTGTTTTCTTCAATTAATAAACCCTTCCGCAGACTGGAATCCTTCATGTGCAGGAACACGTGAGAGGGTCTGAGGGCTCACCACACTGGGCTTTCCTGGATCCCAGGCAGAGCTTTTGTTTGCTGAGAGGGACACGTCTGGGCTGTAATGTGGCAAAGCTTGTCAGCATGCAGGGCTTTTCTCTGCTTTCCAAACACATATGAGGCAGAGCTGGCTAGCCATGAAGCTCTGATCTTTTCTAGGGAAAGAAGTATAATATACAAAGCAAGGGAGGAAAAAGAACACAGAGAAACAAGAGTCAGCACTTATGGGTCAGAGAATAGATTCAGATCAGTGGCTAAGTATAGATGTTAGTCTAGATTGTTCTTGGCCAGTATTGCCTTAGGGGGTATGTGTTTAACATGTAGAGTGTATCCTGAAAGATTTTTGGTTGTGGTTGTTGTTATGTGCCAGTCATGTCAATTGTATTTGATCCAGCTACCTTAGGGTTTCAGAGGCTGTAAATCACGTGGGAGGAGACTACCCACCTTTCTCCCACAGAGTGGCTGGTGGATTCGAACCATGCAGCTTCAAGTTTGCAGTGCAACTCCTTACCACTCTGTAGTTGTTGCTGTTGGTGTTGTTAAACGCCATTGAGTCAGGTACAATTCATAATGACTCTATGAACAACAGACCCAAACCCTGCCCTATCCTGTGCCATCACTATCTGACCCTCTAGAGCCCATTGCTGTGTCGATCTACCTTGTTGGGGGTCTTCTTTCCAAGTGTGCTTTGTCCTACCACTTGTTGTTGATTGCGGTCGAGTTGACTAATACCGAACCTATGAGGAAAAGACCTGAAGCCTTTCTATAACTATCATCATTTCTCAACGTTCATAGTTTCCACTGTTGTTGTTGTTATGTGCCGTCGAGTCGTTTGCGACTCATAGCGACCCTATTGCACAACAGCCCTAAACCCTGCTCTATCCTGCGCCAACCTCACTGCCTCTGACACGCCCATCCCAATTACCCCAGTCACCAAATCAATCCATCTCATAGAGGGTCTTCCCCTCCTGCGCTGTCCCTCCACCCTCCCAAGCATGATGTCCCTCTCCAAGGACCCATCCCTCCTGGCAACATGTCCAAAGTATGTCAGGCGAAGCCCCAGAATCCTTGCCTCCAAGGAGTAGCTTGGTTTAATCCTCTCCAAGATGAATCTGTTTGTTTTCCTGGCAGTCCATGGTACATTCAGTACTCTTCTCCAGCACCACAGCTCAAAAGCATCAACTCTCCTTCTGTCCTCCCTAGTCATTGTCCAACTCTCTGATGCATAACAAGCAATTGCAAAGACCATGGCCTGTATCAGGCGCACCTTAGTCTCCTAGTCCACCTAAATTTATGTATGAAAAGTAGGTTGGTGGACACAGTCGGATTCACATTCCAAACTATGTTACCCCTTTCATCTCAAAGAAATACAATTACACAGGCCAAATGGGTTTGATTTTTCCTTCAGCTTTGCACCCCACTAAACACCAAAATCTCTAAGACTGGAATCCTTAGCTGATAACTTCAGCCAAATCTCTAGGACCTACAGGTGTGGGAGCGAAATATGTAAATTGAGAAGCCAAGTCTCTGGAGGTATGTGCAGTCTAAGAATGTGGAGGTAGGTGGGAGGACACTATGTGCATCATGCTAAATTAGTTCAAGTATCACACTGTTAGGAAGAGCTTGACTACTATTAATTCATCTAAGGCTAAATTAATTAGTGCATCATACAAACAAGAAAAGGAATTCAGCTGAATTATCCTGGAGGTGATGAGCATGATCTAACACTAATCTTGGCCAGGACTTATATTGCTTATCTCTAGGGATACACACCAGCATGAAAACTCTTAGGTCATCTTTCAACAATGATGGTTCCATGGCTTCTTCTCCATACTGAAAATACTTAATGGTTCAGAATCCCAATATTCTCTACTTTCTAGTTTTCCAGTGTTGGCACCTCTCAGATTTGTTGTTGTTGCTGCTGTTGTTATGTGCTGTCAAGTCACCTGTGACTCATAGCGACCCTATATACAACAGTCCTAAACCCTGCTCTATCCCTTGCCAGTCGTATTGTCTCCGACATACCCATCCCCATTACCCCAGTGACTGAATCAATCCATCTCATTGAGAGGCTTCCTCTCCTGTGTTGTCCCTCTACCCTCCCAAGCATGACATCCCTCTCCAAGGACTGATCCTGCCTTGCACCATGTCCAAAGTATGTCAGATGGAGGTTCAGAATCCTTACCTCCAAGGAGCAGCCTGGCTTCACCCTCTCTAGGACAAACTTGTTTATTCTCTTAGTAGTCCATGGTATATTGAACACTCTTCTCCAGCACCAAAGCTCAAAGGCATCAACTCTCCTATCATCCCTAGTTATTGTCCAGCTCCCTGAGGTATAGCAAGTATCTGCAAAGACCATGGCCTGGATCAGGCGCACCTCAGTCTCCAGACTGACATTGTTGCTCTTCAGTACTTTGGAGAGGTCTCTGACAACAGACTTTTCCAGTGTAATTAATCTTTGAATTTCCTGGCTGCTGGTACCAAGAGTGTTGACTGTGGAGCCAAGCAAACTGAAGCTGAAAACAATCTCAATCTCTTTATCATCCATCATGATGCTGCCAGTCAGCCCAGTGGTGAGAATCTTTGTTTTCTTGATGTTGAGCTTCAATCCATATTGGAGACCACGGTTCTTGACCTTCTGCAGCAAGTGCTTCAGGTCCTCCTCAGTTTCAGCAAGCAGGGTTGTGTCATCTGCATAATGCGGATTGTTGATGAGTCTACCTCCAATCTTGATGCCACACTTCTCCTCCAGCCTCCCAGATAACTTTTCTGCAGATAGATTGAAAAGATATGGAGATATGACACATCCCTGGCATACACTCTTCCCAATTTTGAACCATGCAGTGTTTCCTTGCTCTGTTCTGACGACTGCCTCTTGTTTCAGGTATAAGTTTCATGTAAGTGCAACCAAGTGTTCCGGGATTTACCTTTTTTCCCCTTCCTTACTTAAAACTGTCTTCTTTAGCCAGGGTAGGGCCTTTTACCTAGAATTTAGATGGATATTTTTATTTTTATTTTAATTGTGATTTTTTATCATAATTTTTTTTTTTTAGATTTTACTGTCAGTTTATAAAGAACTTGGATTTCCATTCATTCATTGTTGCACATGTTCCTCCCTATAACCTCTCCCCACTCCCAGTTTGCTTTTTTCCTTTGGAAACAAAGTTCTTTCAGTGTTAAACAGTTACACACACACACACACACACACACACACACACACACACACACACTTTACTATGAAGCTCTTAATTGTGATTTTAGCAAAAGTTTACAGAAAAGTTGGATTTTCATTCATTCATTTTTGCACATTTTCCTCCCTCCTCCCCTCCCTCTTCCTCCAGTTCACTTTCTTTTTAAAAAAATATTCACTCATTGTTGCAGAGGTTAAACGTCAGATTTTTAAAAAGTTACATTTCCACATGGTTGCCTTAAAAAAAAAGAAGGGAAATGTTTAATAAATTAAGGAAGTATTATTGTTTCAGTACTCTGTGCCACAAGCTTGAGTAGAGGATAGTTAGAGAACATATCATGGTTATTTTAATGCTTTGACCTCATGTGAGTTACAGCATCAAAAACACGCTGGAGAGTCAGCTCTGTGAAATTGGTTCTGACTCAGGATTAGGAATCTATCTAATCTCTTAATATAAGGTTTGAAGTTCAAGTTCACTCAGAGATGCCTTGGAAGAAAGACCTTCTGGTCTGCTTCTCCGAATCAAAACCCTATGAAGAGAACATAAGTCTCTCATACACTGGGTTCTCCATGTGTCAGAACTGACATCACCGCAACTGGGATCCTTCCTTTAGTAAGTGCTAAAGCCAAGAAAGTACCATTAAGGGTTCCCTTCCCTGCTGACGCTGCAGACTCCTGTGCTACTTCTATTTGTTTTCTTGCCAAGAAACGAATCAAGGTAATTATGTCAAATAATTCTCTTCATTGTGTTCATTTTTAAAAATTGGGTTGAGGAGCTTTTGCTTTTAGAGGACTATAGTCAAAATCTGGGCTTGCTGGAGGTTTTCCTTGGGGCTTCCTGCTGTCACTGCTGTTCTGATGTGTTGTTGAGGCAATTCTGACTCCCTGTCACATTGTGTAAGGAGGACAACTGCCCCGTGGTGTCTCCTCAGCTGAAGTCTTTGCAAGAACTGATCACCAGCTCTGTTCTTCATAGAGCTTGGTGTTTAACAATAGACCTTTTGATTAGCGTCCAAGCGCTTAACCCCTGTACCACTAGAGCTCCTTGGTCTGTGACACAGTCACGTGCATAACTCATTGCCAGAGCCTCATACGTCTACAGTGACCTTGGTGAAGTTCTGAATACACTGGCCATACTAGTTTTAGGGATGGAGAAGACAATGCAGCAATCCACTTACTTAAAAACAACAATAACTTACTTAGCACTATGTTCCAGGAACTATACTAAAAGCTAGACGAAATCACAGTAAATTAAGCCAGAAGAAACTTCTCCCCTGTGTTCTAGAGGGAGGCAGACAAAGCATAACAAAAGAAACATTATATTTTATATAAGAAACTGATTGAGCACTATGGATGCCATAATAAATTAGGGCATAGGGGATATCCACCAGCAGCTCCATGCAGGAAAGATGGGCAGTATGCTCCTGTGTGATTTGCAGCCTCAGAAACCTGCTGGAGCCTCAGCTCTGAGTTGGTCCTGACTAAGTGGCAATGAGTAGTGAGTAAGTGGCATCAGAGATGTTCCTTATAAAGTTTGGGGGCTGGAACCCACACAAACCAAAAGCCACAAATCACAAATGTGAACTTCAGTGAAGAGATTGGAAATCTTAATTTTAAATATGGCAAATACATAATAGCATTTATACATAAAGCAAGGGAGCTAATAATAAGAGAAATTCATGGTCTAGACTTTGGGGCATGCCAAGATTGAGATGTCAAGGAAGCGAGAAGGAACCACCAAAAGAACAGTGTGTAGGGAAGCCCAGGAAAGTATAGAGTACTGTTAGGCACGGTAAGAAAGGACTTCTAGGAGGCAGGAGTGATTTGCTATGGCCACTGCCACCCGAGCAAGCTCTGGTGGCCTCGTAGTAAGAAAGCTGCACTGCAATTGCAAAGGCATGTGGTTCTAATCTATCAGCAACTTCATGAAAGAAGGGCGAGCAGTCTCCTCCCATGTGATTTATTGTCTCTGAAAACCCGCTGGAGGGTCAGCATGAGTTGGTTCTGACTTGACAACACATAATTACACTATTGATGAGTCAGAAACAAAGAATGAAAATTGACCACTGGAATTGTCAAAGAGGACAAACACTCCAGAAATGTGACTGTTTTCTCTCTAATACTACAAAGCATATTATAAGAAAATCAGCAGCAACGCCATGTTTTCCTATGACTCTTGCAGACTCTTTGTGACTTTGGATGACTCTGTGCATCTCTGTATGAAGCTTTGTCATTAAAATGACAAAGTGTTCAATGTGACATGCCAGGTCAAAGATACTGCTCCGAGTTTCAATTTTTTATTCACACCAAAGAGCCATCTAATCAAAATGTAACTTTGAGGGGGTTTAAGCAAGTAGTAGAGCAGCCTTAGGACACGGTGACTGCCACTTCCTCCCAGCAGCCAGGGACCCTTTGCCAGAGGTTACTTTCGAGATACCTGGTTGATAACAGGCAACCTGATGTGACAGATGATACTGGGATCTGCGAGGAGTGGGTCGAGGCCACACCCTCACCTGGATGGACCTGTTTTGCTGGGTGACAGAGTTACTGAGTGAAACTATGGGAGGAGGAGGTTGTACAGTGGTTGCAGTTACAGAAGACTCACATTTTTAAAAAATCTTTTTTAAATTTTATTATTTTTTTTGGATGTGTACTGTCAAATCAGATCTGACTGATACAGCAGGAGATTGCCCCTTCTTCTCCAGCAGAGCATCTGGTGCAAAGACTCACATTTTTAATAAATTTATTACAATTCTGGGCATCTTTGCTTAGGAAAATGAGTGAAAAAGAAGGGGTGAGTTTCTGGAAGGGGTATAGGCTATCTCCAACTAGTTCTGTATCTGAAGTGTTGGATTCTGAGAAAAGATAAGTGTTCACTGTTTAAATCTCAGACTGTAATGATGGAAGCCTTAGAAGCCAGTAAGATCACCTGGTGAAGAGAGAGTAGACACTAACTGGTACCACTCTCAGAGGAAATGACACTCAAATAATGGTCTAGACGTTCTTTTTGGATGTAGTGTTTTCAGTTTAAATCTATCACCTTGTAATTAAAATATCCCTATGGTTAGTTATAACAGTAGAAATATTTTTAGTATGACCACTTTACATGATCAGTATATCCACAAGCTAAAAAATCAACATAATTTACTTTTTGAAGCCTCTAATACACTCCTGTTAGGATTGCCATTATCACCAATTGCAACTGCACGTTGATTCATTTGGTTTTATCTGCATGTTCTGCAAACCACACACTGGTGGTGGTTTGTTTTTCTTCATCATGTGTTTGTATAATCACTGATATTGTTAAATTTTTTGGTATCATAGCTATAGTATTGTGGCAATTAGTACTTGTGTACCTCTGTCATTAACTTTTTTGAGAATAAAGTTGTGACTGAAGGAAAAGAGCCTCTATCAAAAGTCTCAGTTGTTGCTGATTGCCATCGAGTCGAGCACAACTCATAAGAACAAAAGACCTAATGCCTTTCTGTAACTATCGTCATTTCTGCAAGTTCATAGAGTTTCCAGAGGCATGTGTTTCCAAACCTGTTTTACAACTGGGAGCTCCACCAAACACTGTCCACATTGGGAAACCATTATGACATTTAACACCCCAACGGCACAAGGTACAGCATCACAGCAAACCCAGATACCTCAGTACAGCAAATTGACAAAGAGTGATGCACAATGTGGAAGAATGTGCTTCCAAAATATAACAACACTAGTCTCAACTTAGCAGTGGTTAATAATCTTCTAGTTCCATGTATAATTGGTTAACAAAACAATTTTGTTGGTATTTGTATAGGTTAAGAAGTATTATATTTAAGTAATTGTTAATTGTCTTTATCATATAATACTCCTAATTAAAATCTGTAATGAGCACCGCTAAGCATTCTGCCTGGTCTGCACAGCAGGATGCTCATGGGGGAGGGCATGAGTGACACTATGAGCATGACACCATTATTAGAAGCCATTTCCGCTATCTGTCCTAGTAGGAATTTCTTTATTCCATCTCAAATTGACCGGTAGTTCTATATGAAATAATGAGGATGAAACATACACTCTGGAAACATCATATTTTATCATCTACATTTAAAAATTGGAACGAGGAGTGGCATCCACTTCCATAATAGCTTGCCTCCAGATACCCTATGAACCTGGAGGGAGGATGAAAGGCACCCAAGCGTCGAGGACTCTCCTTCATAGGGTCGCTATGAGTCGCCTGCGACTTGATGGCATTTAACAACAATAAAAACATATTTAAAAAAGAAGTGTTGCAAAACAAAATAATAAAAGTGAAATGCAAAGATATATATGTAGTAGAAGAGGTCCACATTTTTCATCAAGCTATTAAAGCTTAAGAACCACTGATGTAGAGTCCAGAGAAATTTTTTTTAAGTGGGCCTTGGGTATACAGCATTATGCTGTTGTTATTGTTGTTATGTGCCGAGTCGCCTATTACTCATAGAGACTCTATGCCCTTTCCTGAACCAGTCTCGCTGACTCAGACACACTTGCCTACATTACACCAGTTACAGTGTCAATTCATCTCATCAGGGTTATTACTCACCTACGTGGTTCCCCCACCTTTCTGAGCATGGTATCTTTTTCCAGAGACCTGTCCATCCTGGCCATGTGCCTAAAGTATGCGAGATGGAGCTTCAAAAATCTTTGCTTCCAAAGAGAAGCTTGGTTTTACCCTCTCCAAGACAAACCTGTTTGTTTTCTTGGTGGTCCATAGTATGTTCAAGACTCTTCCAGCATCACAACTCGAAGGCTTCAATTCTTCTTCTACTTCTTCTGGAATCCTTATTCATTGTCCGGCTCTTTGATGCTTAGTAAGTAACTGTGAAGACCATGGCCTAGATCACTTGTACCTTAGTCTCTAGACTGACATCATTGTTTCTCAGTACTCTAGAGACGTCCCTGACAACAGATTTTCCCAGTGCAATTCATCTTTTTATTTCTTGATGTTGAGCTTCAAACCTTATTGAAGATTACAGGCCTTGGCCTTTTGTAGCAAGCGCTTCAAGTCCTCCTCAGTTTCAGCAAGCAAGATTGTGTCATCTGCATAACATAGATTATTGATGAGTCTTCCTGATGCCATATTTCTCCGCATAATGCCCACCCTCCAAAATTATCTATTCTGCATATAGATTGAAAAGGTATGGAGACAGGATGCATCCCTGATGCACTCTTTTCCTTATTTTGAACCAACTAGTTTGCTGAAGCTGAGAAGGAACTGAAGTGCTTGCTGCAGAAGGTCAAGGACTGTAACCTTATCACCACTTGGCCAATTGGTAGCATTATTATAGATGGTGAAGAGATTGAGATTGTTAACAGCTTCCGTTTGCTTGGCTCCACAATCAACACTCTTGGTACCAGAATCCAAGAAATTAAAAAGTTAATTGCATTGGGAAAGTCTTCTGTTAGGGACTTCTCCAGAGTACTGAAGAGCAACGCTATCAGTCTAGAGAGTAAGGTGTGCCTAATCCCAGCCATGGTCTTTGCAATTATGTACTAAGTATCAGAAAGCTGGACAATGACTAGGGATGATAGAAAGAGAATTGATGGCTTTGAGCCATGGTGCTGGAGAAGTGTGTTGAATATACCATGGACTGCTAAGATTACAAACAGGTTCATCCTGGGGAAGGTGAAAACAGGCTGCTCCTTGGGAGCAAGGATTCAGAAGCTCTGTCTGACATACTTTGGACATGTTGCAAGAAGGGACCAATCCTCGGAGAGGGGTATCATGCTTAGGAGGGTAGAGACACAACACAGGAGAGGAAGTCCCTCAATGAGATGAATTGATTCAGTGACTAGAATAAAGGAGGTAGGAGTGTCAGAGAAAATAAGGATGGTTCAGGATAGAGCATGGTTCAGAGATGTTGTGTATAGGGTCACTATGAGTTGCAAGCAGTTCGATGGTACATAACAACAACCAACAGCAGTATTTCCTTGCTCTTCTGAGGTCGTTTTCCTGGTCTGAGTATAGATTTTCACATGAGCACAATCAAGTGTTTCTGGGATTCCCATTCTTCTCAAGGTTAGCCACAATTTGTTGTGATCTACAAAGTTAAATGCCTTTGCATAGTCAATGAAACACAGATAGACATTGCTCTGATGGTGGTGGTGGTGGTTGTTATGTGCCGTCAAGTTGCCTGTGACTCATAGTGACCCTGTATACAACATCTCTAAACCCTGCTTTGCTTTGTGCCAATCTCACTTTCTCTGACACACCTACCCCCATTACCCCAGTCACTGAATCAATCCACTTATCGAGGGTCTTCTTCTATTGCACTGTCTCTCCACCCTTCCAATCATGACAGTCCTCTCCAACGACTGGTCACTCCTTGCAACATGTCCAAAGTATGTCAGACAGAGCTTCAGAATCATTGCCTCCAAGGAGCAACCTGGTCTCTCCCTCTCCAGGACGAGCCTGTTTGTTCTCCTAGCAGTCCATGGTATATTCAATACTATTCTCCAGCACCACAGCTCAAAGGCGTCAATTCTCCCATTGTCCCTAATTGTTGTCCAGCTCTCTGATACATAGCAAGTAATTGCAAATACTATGGCCTGGATCAGGCACTCCTGAGTCTCCAGACTGACATCATTGCTTCTCAGTTCTTTGAAGAGGTCTCAACAGCCGACTTTTCCAGTGGAATTCATTTTTTAATTTCCTGGCTGCTGGTACCAAGCGTATTCACTGTGGAGCCAAACAAACTAAGTTGTTAACAAACTCAATCTCTTTACCACCTATTACGATGCTGCCAATCTGCCCAATGGTGAGAGTCTTTGTTTTCTTGTTGTTGAGCTTCAATCTATATTGAAGGCTGCAGTCTTTGACCTTCTGTAGCAAGCGCTTCAGGTCCTCTTCTGTTTCAGCAGTGTTGTGTCATCTGCATAAGGAAGATTATTGAGCTTCCTCCAATCCTGACATTCTTCCTCTGTTACTCTTTGCTTTCTACTAAGATCCATCTGGCATTGTCAATAATGTCTCTAGTGCCATGACCTCTTCTAAACCCAATTTATGTTTCTGGTAATTCTCTGTTGATGTAATACTGTTCCAATCATTTTTAAAATAGTCTTCAGCATGATTTTGCTTTTGTGTGATATTAGTTATATTGTTCATTAATTTCTATACTGTCAGGTCACTTTTTAAAAAAAAATTCTAGTTAATATGGATCTCTTCCAGTCAATTGGCCAGGTAGTTAGTTGTCTTCCAGAGTTCTTGGCACAACGTGGTGAGTACATCCAGGACAGCATTTGTTTGTTCAGATATGTCAATTGGTATTCCATTAATCTCTGGGACCTTATTTTTTACCAATTCCATCAGAGCAACTTGAACTTTCTCCTTCATCATTATTGCTTCTTGGTCATGTTGTTCCTTGAAATTCTTCTACACCAGCCAATTCTCCTGGCACATATTACTGACTCTTCACTCTAGCAAAAGTTCTTATCTTGCTTTTCACATAGGCTATTATTTCAGTGATGTAATTGTTTAACAATGAATGACGTTCCAGAGAAAGAGGAAACCTTGCTTTGTAGAATAACAAGTTCCTGGCTTTAAATAATTTCAACTTTGCCTATTTCAAGCTCTTTCAAATATAAAGTCGCTTGAAGTTGGAAAAAGTCACACACAGCTAACGTTTGGAAATGTGACAGCTGGCTTCAGTGCTCACCAGTCTTTATGTGCAGACTGATTCTACTCCTGCTGGAAACTCACACGTTATAAAAGGAAGGAAAACAGCTACATCTGTATTTATTTTTTTAAAAAAAGTGGAAAATCCATTTAAGAATATCATATAAACACATATTGAAGAATGAATTAAGAACACAAATTCAGGAAAAAGGACAGGACAAGGAACAATAATCTGAACTGTGTGACACACAGGTACTCCACATGTGTTACTTGATATTCAAGCACTACAGAACAGAAAAGGAGCCCTGATTTTGTAGCATGTTACTTATTGAACTATTAATTGGAAGATCAGTGGTTCAAATCCACCAGTTAGTTCTGGGGGGAAAAAGATGGACAGTCTTAAAGATTATTGTCATGAATTGGCATTTATTCTGCAGCAGTGGGCTTGCTTTTTGGCTTGCAAGAACAGAAATTGCTAACCCTAATTTTAAAATGACTGTAACTTAGGAGGCAATAATTAGTTAGACCAGGATCGCACAGATAGCGAATATTAATACCAAGATTTTAACCATATTTACCACAAAGTCCACTAACAGCGAAAGTGAATGCAAATATTTATGTGTACCAGAAGAGATCCACATTTTGTCACTAATCTATTGAAGGTTAAGAACCACTGATGTGGAGTTCACAGACTTTTAAAAAATGGGCCCCAGGTGTGTACAGCCATATATTATTGTCACATATTATAGGCCCCTTTCCTCTAGACCAGTGTCTGAAAGGTACTACCTATAAACCAGAAAAGATTTTTATATATAAGACGTCATACAAGTGCTATAACCCCACTATATTGTTTATGTCTTTTATATTAAATTTCTTTAAATCACCTTGCTGATCTCACTTTACAGCATATTTATTTCCCTTGGATTATATACAATTCTTTAACATGATAAAATCCTTTATCAATACCTCACCTCCCTGCTGTCAAGCTAGAACTGACCCTTACCTGACCCTCCAGTGTGACAGAATCACAGCAGAGGAGACTGCCCATCCTCCTCCCTTGAAGCCACTGGGTTGGAACTGCCAGAGAGGCTCAGCCTTTGGGTCAGCAGTGCAGCTCCCCGCTGACCTGGCCACCAGGACTCCTTTCATCAGCATGCTAGTCATCTGCTTGCCCTCATTTGTTCCTAGGAATACTATGGGAGAAGAGGATATAGTTTAAGTCCTTTTGAAACAATGCCTGCTTTTGTGTTCCCCTCAAGGCTACTACATGTACATTGAGGCCTCCAACATGGTGTATGGACAGCAGGCCCGCCTCCTGTCCAGGCCGCTGCGGGGAGTTCCCGGAAAACACTGCTTGACCTTTTTCTACCACATGTACGGAGCAGGGACTGGCCTGCTGAGCGTTTATTTGAAAAGGGAAGACAAAAGTGAAGAGTTGCTCTTGTGGAGAAGAAAAGGGGAACAGAGCATTTCCTGGCTCCAGGCACAGATTGAGTACAGCTGTGAGAGGCAACACCAGGTAAGCCAAGAGTGATAATGATCTAGTGAGGGACTGCTTGACAAACCTTTTGATGCTCTCTCTCTATTTTGCTACCAAAGAGAATGTTTTGTTCTTTTTCAGGGTCATAGATGAAAGCCAAGTTTGTTTAAGAGTAAACATCGCCTCTCTATATATTGACTCAGTCTGAGCAGTGACTAGGAAATTAGATGGGCAAAGGAGGAACACTTTGGGTACTTAAGCATAACATGATTTTTAATGACTCCATGATGAAACTATTTTTATCTTGGTACACTGTGGCAAATAGACTTCCACTTGTCCTGTAAATTTCCACAAAGAATCTCCATTTATTCTAAGCATGGTTTTGTGTAGCCCCTTAGCACTGCTGCCTCTTCCACTCAACAGCATCTGTGTGCCTATAAGAATCTTGGCTTTAAGCCATTGATTAAGTGTTTACTGTCCAGAGGAAGTCTTTGAGTGATTGCTGAGTGGTTGGAGGTTCAAGTTTACCCAGAGCTGCCTTCCCAGAATCAGGCCCTAAGGAACACAGTTCTGCTCTAACATACACAGGGTTACCATGCATTGAAGTCAACTCCACAACCAATCTGGTCCAAGGTAAGTTTTAAAAGCTTACTTCCCCATCACTACACTGCTGTGGAACTCCTGGGGGAGGTTGGGTCACACTTTTCTGTATCTCCTCCTGGGGCTTCCTGCTGAAGATATCATCCAAGAGGATCCTGATCGTGAGGAGACTGACTCACCACAGGGATGAGCCTTTACAATTCCAGTAAGTGGAAACCGAGCAATTTACAAAGCATCCGCTATCATTGGATAACCACGGACTTCCCACGTCAACTATGAGGCCAACTCCAGGCAGCTCTAGGGAAGAGATGAAGCTTAGACTCCTGACCGTTCCTGAAATTGCCCAATAGAATTCTCAGATGTGACCTGGTATGAAAAGCCCTGCTTCTACCGCATCCTTTTTTCATCTGGTTCAGTAATGCAATGAAAATCAAGTGCTAGATAAATTCTCAGCTCTCACTGAAATGTTTACATCATTCGTATTGTTAATAACGCTGATGAATACTATGTGTTTTCACCTAAAACCTTTACAACCCACCTCTTCGGGCATTTTTTTGTTATGGAGCTCTCAATCCCAATATTTCCAATATTTTGGGGGAGGTGCACTCTGGTGGCCCAGTAATGAGATACTGCACAGCAATGCAAAGGCACATAATTCAAACCCCCCAGATGCTCTGTGGGAGAAGGATAGGCAGTCTCCTTCAATGCAATTAACTGCCTCTGAAAACTTGCTGGAGGGTTAACGATGAGTCAGTTCCTACTTGACAGCACATAACAACAACAAAAGAATTACCTACCAGTTCTATCTATTAAGTATCCATGTCCAAACAATTAGTATTATGTCCTAACAACTTCATAACCATTTAAAAAAGAATTTTCTTAAATTGAAGGGGAAATATATCATTCTTTTTTTTATTGAGATTTTAATGAAAGTTTATAGAGAACAATGTTGGCTCTCAGGTTTGTTTGTATACTTTTTACTATGTTGAAGAAATTCCCCTCTAATCCTATTTTGTTGAATGTTTTAATCAGGAAAGGGTGTTGGATTTTGTCAAAGGCCTTTTCTGCATCAATTGATAGAATCATGTGGTTCTTGTTCTTTGCTTTGTTAATGTGGTGAATTACATTGATTTTTTTTTTCTACCCAATCTGCTACAGTTTTTCTCTTCAGTGGTGCACTTAAATCATTCACATTCACTGTGATTATTGAGAGGCAAGGTTTTATTTCTGTCATTTTGTTGAGTTCTTTTTGGTGTCATTGCTAGTTGCTTTGGTCCATCCTACTTCCTGTGACACCCCTGTAAGAAGGACATCTCTCAGTGTTTCCTGCCATGCTGGTCTTGTTTTTACAAACTCCCTTGGGTTCTGATTTTCTGGGAATATCTTGATCTCTCCTTCATATTTGATAGACAGTTTTTCTAGGTACAGTATTCCTGGTTGACAGTTATGTTCTTTAAGTGTTCGATATATGCCATTCCACTGTTTTCTTGCTCACATAGTTTCTGCTGAGAAATTGGCATTTAATCTTATTTGCTCTCCCTTATAGGTTATTCTTTGTTTTTCCCTCATTGCCTTCAGAATCCTCTCCTTATCTTTGGCTTTGGCAAATTTGACTATGATACGCCTTGGTATTTTCTTTTGGGGTCTATTCTATATGGTGTTTACTCAGCTTCTTGAATATATATTTTCTCATTCTTCCTTATGCCTAGGAAGTTTTCTTCTAGTAATTCTTCCACAACTTTTTGGTACCTTTACATGCTTCTTTCTGTTCTGGGGTTCTGATGATGTGCGTGTTATTTTTCTTGATGGTGCCCCATATTATTCCTAGATTTTCTTCTTTTTCCTTCCTTTTTGATTCTGCTTTTTTGTTCTAGCAGATCAGTGGTGAACATTCTATCTTCTATTTCACTGGTTCTGTGTTCCATCTCTTAAACTCTGTTCATCTATCTTTCCATCATTTGACAGCATCTGAAACATTGGACCTCATATTTTGGATTGTGATTTCCTATTTTTCTAGAGCCTCTAATACCTCATTTGTTTTATCTGCATTGTTTTGGATTGTCTTTTTAAGTTCCTCCTGGTTTTTCCTTGCAGTGTCCTGTAATTTTTCAAGTTTATCTTTCACCCATTGAAAATATTCAATCATTGTTCTGTTAAATTCTGTGTCAGAAAATTTCATCAGACTCTCTGGCTTCAGGAAATCCATTGATACTGTGTCAGTTTTTGGTGGTGACATCTTGCTTTGGACTTGTGTGGCAGGTGAGATAGCATGCTTCCTATATGACATAGCTATGGTAGAGTTTTTCATGCCTGAGATGATAGCAGGTTCTTGATCTGAAGTCACTGCTCCAGAAGCAGGTTGGCAGCTACCCTGCCTGGGTTTCTCTCTGCCTTCTGACCCAAGGGAGGGTTTGCTTCAGTTTGGTAGAAAAAAGGCCTGTGAAAGCAGTCTCTTCTGTCAGACAACTGCAGCAGCTGGGCCAGCCCAAGGTGTTCTGGGCTACATGCAGTTAGTAGAATGGATGTGAAGAGACGCAAGGCAGAGTGCAGAGACCTGATTGGAAAACCAGGTTTTCCCTTTGAGGACGAGCTCTATCTGTCAGCTCCCTTCTGACTGAGCTTAAGGGGTCCCAGGTGACCCTGCCAAACAGCAGTGACACACACACACAAGGTACCTCACTCAGATTCCAGCATCACTTTCAGGATGTGTCACTCCTGGCACGAGTTGCTCATGGCATGGTGTCATTAGCTCCCAGGGCATGGTGTCTCCTTGGGTGTGGAATCAGTAGCAGTGTCTCCTGGCTTGAGTGGGCAGTGTCAGCCAAATATTTCATTCTTAAGTAACTACAATAATTTTCTTAGAGAATATATTTATCAACAGAGAACAACCAGAAGTACAGACTGGGTTTAGAAGAGGCTGTATGCAAAGTTAGATGGGTCCTGGCTGAAAGCAGAGAGTACCAGAAGAATGTCAATCTGTGTTTCATTGACTATGCAAAGGTATTTGACTGTGTGGATCATAACAAATTATGGCCAACCTTGAGAAGAATAGGAATTGGAATCCAAGAATACCTGATTGTGCTCATACAAAACGTATACTTGGGCCAGGAGGCAGTTGTCAGACCAGAGCAAGAAAATACTGTATGGTTCAAAATCAGGAAAGGAGTGAGTAAGGAATGTGTCCTGTCTCCATACCTCTTCAGCCTATATACTGACCAAATCATTCAGGAGGCTGTCCATAATAAGGAGGAATGTGGCATCAGAATTTGAGGAAGACTCATCAACAACCTTTGTTATGCAGAGGATAAAACTTTGCTCACTGAAACTGAGGAAGACATGAAGCATCTGCTGTAGAAAGTCAAGTACTGCATTCTTCAATATGGATTAAAGCTCAACATCAAGAAAACAAAGATCCTTACCACTGGCCCAAATGGCAGCAGCATGACATATGGAGAAGAGATTGAGATTGTCAACAATTTCAGCTTGCTTGACTCCACACAATTAGCACTCGTGACACCAGCAGCCAAGAAATCAAAAGACAAATTGGATTAAGAAAGTCTGCTGTCAAGGACCTCTCCAGAGTGCTCAAGTCAAAGATGTCAGTCTAGAGACTAAAGTATGTCTGACCCAGTCCATGGTCTTTGCAATTACTTGCCATGCATTAGAGAGCTGGACAATAAATAAGAATGACAGAAGAAGAATTATTGTCTTTGATCTGTGGTGCTGGAGAAGAGTATCGACCATACCATGGATATCCAAGAGAACAAACTGGTGTATCCTTGAGAAGATAAAACTAAGTTTCTCCTTGGAGGCAAGGATTTTGAAGCTCTATCTCACATACTTTGAGAATGTTGCTAGGAGAGACCAGACTTTGGAGAAGGATATGATGCTTGGAAAGGTGGAGGGACAATGCAGGAGAGGAAGACCCTTAATGAGAAGAATTGACACAATGACTGGGGCAATAGGGGCAGGTGTGTTGGAAGCACTGAGATTGGCACAGGATAGGACAGGGTTTAGAGATATTGTACATAGGTTCATTATAAATCACAGGAGATTCAACAGCACATAACAACAACAACAACTCTGTGTGTGTGTGTGTGTGTGTGTGTGTGTACACACATATACCTGCTAGACACTATGCAACTCTCAAACCTTGGAATCAGACTCAATAGTACATGTTCATTTCATATTTCACGTCAGTTGTCAAGTGTACTTGCTTTATCACAGCAACTAAATCCCAAAATGCTCCATAAAATATGATCTGATCAAAAGGAATGTAGAGGACGCTAGTGTTGAAAGGGTGATTGAACTTGAGCTAATAGTTCACACAGTATATATACCAGATATTGAGTATTGTTGTCAGTGCCAGATTACACAATACAAGGTAAACACATATTCATCTGTGCTTATCTACAGTGAATGATTACTTTTTTTTTTTTCTCATCACATCCAAGGTTCTCCTTCTAGGTATAGCTAGCATCTGTCTCTCTTCCAATTCCAATGCAACTTCCTGCAAAATCAAAGTTTCTTTTCAAGTTTACAAACTGTGACAGGGACAGAGTAGACAAGGCAAGCACAGTTGTGAAACTGTTCACTACTTATTAGTAATAAATACAAGTAAGCTATGCTTACCTTGCTCATTAAGTAAACCACCCCTAATTGCTGTGTGTTCCTTGCAATTTTAAACTGTTCTATCATTGCACCCACATAGGTTCACTCACTACTTAAAATTACCTCAAGACAGAGTTTTGGAACAAAGGACATGTAATCTATATTTACTGTATTTAAGGAGAACTGGTAGTGCAATGGTTAAGGCCTGGGCTTCCAACTCATAGCTTACTGGTTTGAGCTGTCACATCTTTCTCCTGCAGTCACTCTGCAGGAGGAAAATGTGGCAGGGTGCTTTCATCTAGATCTACAGCTGTGGAAACCCTGTGGGACTGTCCGATAGAATTCTTCCTAGAAACCCTCTGTCCTAGATAATGAGTTTGATGGGCGTGAGTCTATTGTATTCATTCCAGCCAAATTATCAAGTGTGCATTTGGCCACTACTACACATTTGGTCCATCCAAATGTACAGACTGAAGAATAAGACAGATGATTCATAGAGCTGATATAGTAAGAAGAGAGTTCTGACTAAATAGAATACAAGAAGGAAGTTATCGTGCCATAAAAGGGTTGTCAGCAAAGTATGAAAGAACCTCAGAGGAGATGGTAGTGCAGAATCAAGTCCTTGGCTCTCCCACAGAGGATTCAGAATAAACCTAATTCCATCAAGTCACTTGTCTATTAGACTTTCTATTGCAAACTTGGAAGTCCAAAAACTGCATCTTATGACTGTCCAGAATGCAAAAATGCTTAGCTTCAGTCATCTGTCCTTCCAGCTAACAATGCCAGGACATTTCCTCTTCTTTTTCGCATTTATTTAGATTTTTGTGTAGGACTACTTCCTTAGGATTTTTGTTAAAGTTATTTACCACATACCTGCCACCAAAATTTCCTCAAGATTGTTTCATATGTATATTAATTGTCCCATTTGTATTCTTTGATCTGATTCTATTTCATCAGCTATTTCAGTAGGGAGTCATTTTCTCATTAAATGGTTGAGCAACTGAATCTTCTGGACAGTTTCCATTATTCACAGACTTCCCTAAAGTATTCATTGGCTCACTAACTGTTGTTAGTTAGGCCTGATAACTAGCAGAGTATCCTATCTGTACTCAAAGCTGAACAGTCTCAGAATCTCAAGACAACACTGCTTCCATCTTCTCCCTGGCTTTTGTCTTTCATTTTTCCTATTTAACATAATGAGTGAACAATTGTCTGTTTGATAGATTTAACCAATTCATTTATCCATGGCATGTTGCCATGAGGGACCAGTCCTTGGAGAATAATATTAGGCTTGGAAGGGTGGAGGGACAGCACAAGAGAGGAAGACCCTGAGTGAGATGGATTGACTCAGTGACTAGGGTAATGGAGGTAGGTTTTTAGAGACAATGAAATTAGCTCAAGAAAGAGCAGGGTTCAGAGTTATTGTACATAAGGTTACTATGAGTCACAAGCAATTTAATGGCACATAACAACAACAACATTCATGTATGAATATCTACAATCAGATTCAATTCCTCCACCTAGCATCCTCCTGTGTGATTTACAGCCTCTGAAAACCCGCTGAAGGATCAACTGTGAGTTGACTCTGATTTGATGGCAATGAGTCAGATAGAAACCTAGAGTCCTTTTGAAGATGCAAATAGTTAAGTGTTCACTGTTAACCAAAGGGTTATTGGTTTCCAGTCCATCCAGATGCCCCTCAGAAGAAAGGCTTGGCAAAATAAGTTAGCCATTGAAAACATTGTAGAGCCTGGCTCTGATACATGTGGTGCACTGTGGGTCAGATCTGACTCTACTTCAACTGGGTGGTGGTGTTTTTTTAAAAGACACTTAAGCTTCTGGATCCCTCACAGTCACAGGAACTGGGGATGCTGGGAACAGAGTGTTTTATGTCAGAAGAGTCAATCATGTCCAGAAAGCAAGCATTTCAAGGCAAGAATTTCTGAAAAACAGCCCAATGAGATCTCAGCAAAAAGGGATTTTTCCAAAGTTCCAATAGTTTGTTGTAAATTTCTTTTTACTCTCTAAATTAATAGTAACTCATTTATCTGAATTTGAACTAGTAATTTTGTCTTCTTTTCCTGACTTAAAGAACATCACCCTTCTTGGCTGTACTCCTAACTGGCATTATTTTATCAGAATGACTGTATTGCTAATTTAAACTTCATTACTTTTCAGATCATTTTTGAAGCTGTCCGTGGAATATCAATAAGAAGTGATACTGCCATTGACGATATTAAATTTCAGGCAGGACCCTGTGCAGGTGATGATATTATTCCTAATTACACAGATTTGATAAAAAAGGAATTTTGCAAAATAGTCTCAATTGGGAAAACACAAATTATGTCACTTTCTCCCCTATAGTAAAAAGAGATAAAGCTATTCTTATCTATTTGTTCTTCTGAACAGAAATGGAAGACACATCTCAACAATCCTCTGGATATTCTGAAGACTTAAATGAAATTGAGTATTAAGAAATTAGCTGAATTGGATTAACAAAGTAACAAAAGCTGTATTTCCCTTCAATCAAGATGGAAACAAAACAAATGAATACTGGACAGCCTTAAGATTTGATATGTTATAAAATGACTGGGGAGTATTCTTCTTCATTACTCTTGCAAAAAATACTGACTCAGGGCTTTTTTTTTTTTGTATGACAACTGTTACTAGAAGTACAGGCTGCTGGTTTTGCAGATCATTCATTTTCATGTTGGTACCATGTTAAAAAATTAAACTATAGTCATTTTAAAGTACACAAATAAAAGGCACGATCAAGATGACAGGTGCTTACTTAAGTCTGCATTCAGTGAATGTATTGAGAAGGGAATAGCTCTTGTGGGTTTCTTGTGAATTTCAAGTGTCATAAATAATTTTAAAGTAGATAATGTCAAGTGTTGGTAATAGCTGCAGATTGAATGCAGTTTATCATGGCAACAAGTTGGCTTGAGAAAATAAAGGCTTCATTTTGATGGTTGTCCATAGAAAGAGAATATTAATGTTTAATATTTTACCTTATGTGCTAACAAAGGATCTTTCTTCTTGAATATTCCAGAAAAAAAGTCAGTATTAAGTAATGCTGCATGACATGGAAATGCTGCTTTCCTTTTTTGCCTTCGAACCACTTTGAGAATCACTATGAGCACATGGGTAGATATTGCACTCTTTTTGTAAGACAAGCTTGAAAATGTCTTATGCACGCACATCCAATGATTTTTATGAACGTGTTAAACAATTTTGCTGATTTTTATAATAAATGTTTTGGCAAGGTTTAGAGAAATATGAATTCAAGAAGCAATCTAAATGACAGCTTTCTATTTACATGTTTAGAAATATGTATGTACATTTTTGTGAAAGAGAACAGCTCTTATGAAATCATAAAAAATGCCTAATAAAGAGAAATTTGAAATCTTTCTCCCTAGCAATCAACTAATTTTTACATTCTTTTTCTTTTTTCTTCTTTATGAGAACATCTTTACCATGGAAGTGTAAGCTCTAATATACAGTTGTGCAATACTGTGGGCCTCTACTTGATCACAATTAAATGCTCCTTAAGCCTTTTTATAGGGACCTCTGGTAACATAACCCATAAACTATAGAGAATTTACTGTAAATCCAAAGGCTGGCCCTCTCTCATGGTTTGAAATCACTGGGCACTTTCCTGAGATAAAGATGGGCCATCTCTTCCCATGCAGTTTACAACCTTGGAAACCCACCGGAAGGTCACTTGTGAATCAATTCTGACTTGAAGGTAATAAGTTGAGTAAGTCTTTCATTAGTGACCTGAACACTGTGTGTAAAGCAATAAGCAAATAATTTATTTTAAAAGTATTTATTTCATATAAATAATCATTGAAATATAAATTCCTTAAGGGCAAGGATTCTTGTCTAGTTTGTTTACTTTTTATTATAAGCATCCAGAAGCATGTCCAATAGATGCTCAACAAATAATGAATGAATGAATGAAATAATGCATGGATGTGATTCTAACAACATTCATCCAGATGGAATGATTATTATTCTTTTATAAATAAGGAAACTGAGACTCCAGTAGTGAAGGAATTACTTTAGCTTCTATAATGTTAAGTGGGGGCCCTTAAGAATCAGGCCTCTGGGGAGCTCTGGTGGCCTAGTGGCAAGAAACTGCACTGCAATCCCAGAGGAACATGGTTCGAATCCACCAGACGCTCTGCCGGAGAAGGAGGCGCAATATCCTCCTGTACCAGTCAGATCTGATTTGACGGTACACGCACACAAAATAATTAAAAAAAAAAAAATCAGGCCTCTGTAACCTGTAAGCTGCTTTTACAACTAATTGAAACGTTTTCTTTTTACAGATTTTGAAGGGATATTTTTTCCTTACTAAACTGAGTGTCAAAAACTCATAAATTAATCTGTACAGAGCATTTTGCCTCTCTGAATGTCATACTCATCAGAAAACAAAAGTTACACAACTGGAGACTCTAGATGGTACAAAAGAGTTAGGCCTTCAGCTGCCACCCAGTAGACAGGAGGTTCAAGGCCACCCCGAGGCACTTTGGAAGAAAGATCTAGTGATAGAAAATCAGTCATGGAAGATCTTATGGAGCACAGAAAACCTTATGGAGACATTTCTCTCTCTCTCTCTCTCTCTCTCACACACACACACACACACACGCCCACGGGGCCACCATGAGATAGGATCCATTTGGCAGTAATTGGTTCAGTTACGTGTGATGAGATCATATGCCTAGGGTGCAATGGATAGGGCCCAAGGAGTGGTATCCAGGCTGAGAGGGCTGGGCAGCCTTCAGTCTCCAGGCTCCAGTGAGGTGAGAGCCAGCACTGAAACTGGAAACTGGTGACACTGACGAAGGTGGTGCTCCAGAGTCCCTGCCATCTCCTATTACCTCAGGAGATCTATTACCTGAGCTCTTTGGCCACTCCTTCCTATGCACTAGACATGGTTTCCTGTGCAATTTAAGCAGAACTGGGATTGGTGGAAAGAGCTTTCATGATTGATAATTCTAATGCTGATGCATTTTCAGCATATGGCTTAGTCAAAACTCAAACTCATCACAGTTGTGTCAGTTTCCACTCACAGCTGACCCTCCATTGAGTTTCCTAGGCTATAAATCACATGTGAGGAGCTTGGCCATCTTTGTCCCACAGAGGAGCTGGTGGACTCATGCTGTCTGGGAAGGTCAGCCCTTTGGTTAGCAGCATGACCTGCAGTGCCCTGCGCCACCAGAACTCCTTCACAGCTAACCGGAAAGGAGGAATGCAGCACTGCGAAGAGGGACATTGCACTCAGGAGGTCCCAGGTCAAGCCCTTGCTCTGCCATTTCCCCTACAAGCTATGTGATGAGGGCAAGTCACCAATACCTTCCCTGTCTTTTTTCCCTTATATGTATAATGTGGTTAATATGAACCCTTTTTCACCAGTTGCTATAAAGACTAAATGCTGATGCCCAAGACCCACTTTGTATTTATTATGTAAGTGAAAACTTGTAAAGTGCAAGTTGCCATTATTGTTATGTATTGCTCTCCAAAGGAACTGTGGGTTTATAGTGCCATCTTAAGGATTACACAACCATATGACCTTGCCATCTTGTTCTCTTTTCATTACTATGCAAACAGGACACATCATAACCAGAATGAGGACAACACTTCTCTCCCTTCTTGTCCATTCCAGCCATTGTTCATGGTTCTGTCTTCCCTGTGAATCCTTAGTAAAATATATCATAAATTCTAATACCTTATTCACACATTCATCATCTCATAAAATGGCCTCTTCTTACTCAGTTTCCTTTACCTCTACAGTCTAGGTAAGAAGCCAGGTGATGCCATGGTTCAGCACACAGCTACTGAAAGGTCTGGAGTTTAAATCCACTAATCACTCCACAGAAGAAAGGTGTGGCTTCTAGAAAGATTACAACCCTGCAAAGCCTGTGGTACTGCTGCTCTGTCCTCTTTGACCACTAAGATCTAGAATCAGTTCAGTGGCAATGAGTTATTGTCTATCTAAGGATCCTTCATGGTGCAATGCTTAAGTACTTGGCTGCTAATAAAAAGGTCAGCAGTTTGAACCCACTAGTGGCTGTAGGAGAAAAGACCTTTAGACCTCTTCCTGTAAAGATTGCTGTTGTTAGATGCCATCGAGTCAACTGTGACTCACAACAACCCTATGAACAATGGATTGAAAGCCTGTCCTATACTGTCCTGTCCTCGCAAACTCCACCACGCTTAAGCCCATTGTTGCAGCCACTCTGTCAATCCATCGCATTAAGGGTCTTCCTCTCTTACGCTGACCTTCCACCTTCCCAGACATGATGTTTTTACAGCCTGGGAAAAGCTGTGAGGCAGTTCTACACTGACATACAAGGTCACAATGCGTCAGAATCAACTCAACAGGATACAACAACTGATTAGTTACTGCAACGTGAAAGGTGACTGAAAGTAAAGGAGTGACATAACCAATGTAATGGTGGGCTCAACTGTACCAATGACTGTGAGGCTGGCACGGAACTCAGCACTGTTTCATTCAAGAGGCCACCATCGTCAGCAGTGACAGGATGCAACTAGCAACTATCCAGTGCACTCAACAGATTATTCAGGACTAAATAAATGTCAACATGAGTGATTAATTTACAACATACAGTATAAACAATTTACAGTATATACAAGCCTATTGTTGCTAGGTGCTATCAAGTCATGTGCCACTCACAGTGACTTTATGAAAAACAGATCTGAAGCCTGTCCTGTCCTATGCCATATTTACCATCTGTGACACACTTGAGCCTATGTTGCTTCAGTCCCTGTACCAATCCATCTCACTGAGGACCTTGAAAAAAACCTACGAGGCATATGAAAGTTCTCTTTGGTCTATCAAAATGTAATTTATTCTTACCACATATTTATCAAGCCATTACTTTCCTCATCCTCATAAGCACTAGGCTGCAGGACTCATATTTACATATTGTAAGATATACTATAAATTCAAGCCCAGATCAAAAGTCCATAAAGACTACTTAAAAAACAGGGCAAGGAGAGTTGGGGTATATGTAGACCTGAATAGGAGTAAGACTTCACAATGTATCACCATTTATCTAATTTTTAAATATATCTATTACTCTATTATATTCTATTTATATTTATAAAAGTTCTGGTAGCCTAATGAAATTGTGTTGCCAGTTCCAAAGAGGGAGAAAGATGGGCAGTCTCTCTCTCTCTCTCTCTCTCACACACACACACACACACACGCCCACGGGGCCACCATGAGATAGGATCCATTTGGCAGTAATTGGTTCAGTTA